>NC_043741.1:3282720-3295776 GCF_004337985.1 Pyricularia pennisetigena
ATCCTGGAACACTGCCTTGCTCATGCAAATGCCGTCATGGACCTCATGATCCGGCCAGTAAATGACGGTTGTGGAACACGATGCTAGGAACGCAACGGTGCTTGGTCAAGGGGCTATATCATACTTTTCTATATACTTTTCTATATGAAGACATTTTAACTGCCGTCAGGTACAGTTGTAATGCTAATAATCACAGAGCCAGTTTTTTTTTTTTTTTTTTTTTTTTGTTTTCACAAAGTCCACTCAAGACAAGGGAGCCGGGCATGTGCTGACCATTGATTCATCTAATAGGCTCGCTCTTGGTATTGGGAATGGTCAGACCAAGGCACGCCTTTTGGGACTAGACCAGTCTCCCCCGGAGGAATGTGGTTGCACGAGCAAAGAATATCGAAAAAGGAAATTGCGGCCCCCATTCGCAACGGGGACTTGCCCCCAATGGGGCAGGAGTGTTCTTTTCGCTTTTGCCAAGACGTAGGAAAGCGCTATGGTCACGATGAGGAGTCGAACCAATCAATAAAATCACTGTTACCTGTTACGTGCAAGCTGTGGAGTATCCAAGATGTGGGTGTGACATTACCTTTGTGGGGCGCCGATAGACCCTGGTGCCGACCAAGACGGCAAGAGGTACCCGGATTTGCATGCCGATTTCGCCCTTGGGACCTTGTACTCGGGGAGAACTTGTGCCTTGACCACACTCAGTTCTGCTTTAAATTGATGAATTTCACAGGATACCCCAGCCAAGGCTTCCACTCAAGCACAGATCCACGTGGTGACGACTACCGTCTCGCTTATACCACTCAAGAGAGGGGGGGGGGGCCCGGCAGGGCAGCAACAGGAACAGCATTTCGTTCCTTGAATTACGTGGGCCACATGTCGGTTGTGCGTCGTATACGGCCTTGCGTCCACCAGCTGGGCCCACGACATCAAGGTACGGCAAATGGTACAATGGTGTTTGTGTTGTATCCTGGGCGATGCCAAGGTGCCGCTCGGATACTGCAGGTATATAAGAGATGGGAGGTCGTTGTTCCTGTCCGGTGCCATGCTTGCCCTTCTCTTGGTCTCAACCGCTGTCGCCGCCTTGCCTTGTCGCATCCTGCCTGCATCGCATCGCACAATCCCGCTACGTCTTCATCAAGGCTTAATTGACTTGATTTGATTCGACCCAACCAGACCAGACCAGACCTGAGAACACCCTCAAACCCCTGAAAAATGAGGTTCGGAATCTCCAGCTGGGCCATGCCCACAGTGGCACTGGCGGCGGTCGGCGGCGCAGTTGCCCAGGCCACCAGCGGCTCCCTCAACATTCTCACCATGAATGTTGCCGGTCTGCCGACCATCATCAACGGCAACGACGTCCCTGGCGACAAGGCAACCAACAGCCGCAACATTGGCGACAAGCTGTCCCAGTACGGTTACGACTTGGCCCACCTCCAGGAGGACTTCAACTTCCACGCATACATCTACGAAACCAACAAGCACCCGTTCCGCACCGCCACCTCGGGCGGCGTCCCCTTCGGCTCGGGCTTGAACAGCGTGTCCAACTACGACTGGATCGACTTTGATCGTGTCAAGTGGGACGTCTGCAGCAACGCGTCAGGCGCCGACTGCCTCACCCCCAAGGGCTTCACCTTCATGAGGCTTCGCGTCGCCGAGGGCGTCTATGTCGACTGCTACAACCTCCACGCCGACGCGGGGAGCCTGGATGACGACATGAAGGCCCGCAACGCCAACCTGCGCCAGGTGTCGGACGCCATCAAGGCCCGCAGCGAGGGCAACGCCGTGCTCGTCTTTGGCGACACCAACAGCCGCTACACTCGTATCCCCGATGGCATCACCGTCTTCCGTCTGCAGAACGGCATGACGGACCCCTGGGTCGAGCTGATCCGCGGCGGCGTCGAGCCCACGGTCGAGTCGCTCTGCAGCAACCCCAGCACCACCAACTCGTGCGAAACCGTCGACAAGGTCTTCTACCGCTCCAGCCCTACCTTGACCCTCAAGGCCAAGGAGTGGAGCTACGCCAGCAACAAGTTCCTGCAGGACAATGGCGACTTGCTCTCGGACCACAACCCCATCGCGGTCAACTTCGACTGGTCGGTCGGCTCTTCCCTGCGCACGTCGGACGAGTTTGGCGGGCCCCACGGCACCTTCTTCAGCGACGTCCCCACCTTGGCCGCCAAGGGTCGCGTGCCCAAGGTCTCGGCCATCCAGCTCCGCGGCGCCAACCGCCTCGACTGGGTCTCGGTCACGCTGGCCGACGGCTCCAGCACGGCGCACGGCGGCTCAGGCGGCACCGCCAGCGACCTCGCCCTCGCAGCCAACGAGTTTTGGACCGGTGCTACGCTGTGCCGCGGCCAGCGCAACGGCCGCACGCGCAACTTTTACATCAAGGCCACCACCAGCACCGGCAGGACCGTCGAGTCGGGCAAGACCACGGAAGACTGCAAGAACTTTACGGCGCCGGCCGGCTGGCAGATTGTCGGCTTCGCGGGCAGGGAGGGCGACGAGGTGGACAGGCTGGCTTTTGTTTACGCGCCACAGTAAAGCTTGCAAGAGAATGAGCTCATGATGGATACCTTTTATGTGGTTTTCTGAGCGGAGGGACCGAAGTAGTGTACATATGTTGGGGTCCCTCGCCTGTCTTTGCAACGATCACCATCTCCTTTGTCCTAATGTTTAGTTTATTAATTTTTCAATGCACATATTTGCTGATCACTCTGCATGTTTCTTTTTCTCGTCTATATTTTCTCTGGTCATAAATCAATGAATTCGTATCTGTAATCGTATTGAGGGCCTGCGGATGATGTCGACGTAGTGAGCCATGTAAAGGCGCAATTACGGTCAAATGCATACTTGGACAGCCTACACCAACGTCACGCCACATCTCTAGGCGCCGCGAACCGAACAAGGGCAGGCTCTGGAGCAGCAATTTCCCTAGCAGCAACATTTCCAGCAGCAGCGTCCCGGTGAGCAGCACCTCCCGAAGCAACCTTTCCAAGCGCGACCTCGTCAGCCGCAACCTCGCCAGCCACAACCCCTCCATCCCCAGCATCCCCAGCGGCACCCTCCATGCGCCGCGGCCTCGATACCCTCCGCGCCCGTCTCGGCACGCCGGACGCCCGACCCCGCCGCGCAAACCGCGTCAACCGGCTACGGCTCCGCCAGATGGCGACGCTGGCGGGCATGACGAAGCCGGCGGCGATCTGAAAGACGACGGCGAGCCAAAAGAGGGCGTCGCGGTGCGCGTAGGGTGCCATGGCGGCGAGCAGGACCGACAGGCTCAGCCAGGCGACGGCGTTGGTGGTGAGCAGGATGCTGCTGCTGCTGCCGACTTCCTCCTCGCGGCTCCACTTTCCGTCGTCGCCGGCGCCGCTCGGCGGGTGCCGGAACGTGGTCCCGACGTGGCCGGCGTGCCCGATCCAGTCCATCAGCAGCAGCATCACGCCCAGGCTGTAGACGTCGGGCGCGTGCGCCTCGGCCGCGCCGGCCGGCTCGAGCCGCGACCGGAGCAGCAGGCGCAGCAGCGTCGGGCCGCGCGTCAGCACACTGAAGGCGAAGAGGCCGGCCGAGACGAGCTTGGTGAGGAGCTGCTTGTTGCGCTTTCTGGCGAGTTTGGGGTGGATGGGTTTCGGGGGCGTCATTGTGCTTTGTGTCTGTTCATTGGGTTTTTTGTTTGTTTGTTTGTTTGTTTGTTTGTGTCTTGTCTTGTCTTGTTTTGATTTGTTTTTGTGTTTGTATACTTTGCTGGAAATATATATAAAAAAAAAAAAAGACAACTTTTTACTCTCCAGCTGACAGGAAATTTTCATGATGCGTACGATAACAAGTCCTTTCCCATGCTAGCTTGGTCACGGACAACAGAGACAAGTCTCTTGGCAGCTTACATGACGTGTGACGGCGTGAGCACAAGATTGGTTGACCATCGGGGCCAAGACGATCCTGTTTTGGGAACTTTGCCCGGAAAGGGCTGAGGCATTCATTGGCTAGGTGGTAAAACCAATGCTCCATTTGGAGCTGTTCTGTCGGCGTTAAACAAAATCTCCGTTTTGGTGTTTTTGTCACTGTACTTTTTTTTTTTTTCTGGCGAAACACCCAACCTCTACAGCGAGCGGCTGAAAACTTGCAGGGACATGTAAGGCAGCGCAGCGGAATGAATGGAGTATAACCTTGTTCCGACAATCCGGGCAGACCTCAGCATAACATTGACATAGACAATTGTGTAAAGGCAACCCCAACCGCACGCCGCCATCATCAAGTATAAAATGAAGGAGGGTATCGCCATGTCGGTAATCTGGTTCGGAGGATCCGCATCGGGAATAAAACTCTTGGCCATCACAACTGCCATGGCTTGCTTATTTCCACTTTGCAATTGTAGTGGTTCATTCGCTGATTGGGTAGGAATCTGTTTTAATGGAGATGGCAGGTGTTGTTTTTGTCCCAAACACCACATCCTAGCACACATCTTCTATCGCTTGTCCACGCCCTACCACAGAGCCTTGGAACATCGTCATATCGCCATCGACATGTCGTCTGCTTTACAGGAGAAAGAAAGCGCCGATAATACTCACCGAAAAAAAGGCCAGGGATAGGAAAACAGTACAGCCACAGCCCACCAAGGAGATGCAGGTGCCGGCTGAAGAAGCTAACGATGGCGCAGTTCATGTGAAACTTGGATGGAGGTCATTGGGTAGTTGCCTTGAAGATGTCATTGCATGAAAGATGAAAGACGGATGCCCCAAGGATCACAGCTGCTCGCTACAGAGATTCAAGGCTACTACTTGATTTTTCAAGACGGAAGCTGATTTGCCTTGTTCCACACGAACGCAGCTGGTGGTTTTGATATCTTGCTTTGCGTAGGCATTTCACTTTTCGTCTCCCCAACTTCATCATGCACGACTTTTGACTAATTTCAAGAACTACACACCATTCAGAATTGCCGACTAGGTCTTTGCCGTCGTGTCTGCACGCACCGTCATCGCATTCATAGTTGAAGATCTCGGAAACACGTTTATTACAGGATGGATCATCCAGGTTCGAAATCCCTCCCACTGGGTTCAAAAACAGACCCTCCAAAACCAAGTCCATCCATATTTCTTTTTTTCTAAACCGAGCAGCGCCCTCTCCTTGTCCAGTGTCCTCTCACCTATTGCCGGCAGGGCTGTCCGACGTGCTCGACCGCAACTACATGGCGACGCTGCCGCCGCTTGTCGCGCTGGCCGGTGCCGTCATCTCGGCCATGGCAACATCGAGAATAGTCACAAATACGATTCTTCGTCTATGTTATCCCGGGTTTAGATTATGCAACAGAGCATCAAGCCTAAGCCAGAGATGGCCAAGAATCTGTAAAGCTGGACAGACAGCTATGATCGGACCAGCCTAGACATATAGACAGCGAGGCCACTTGCGTGACAAGCTGCACTTACAGGCTTGCATATCCGTCATCCTTCGTAGCAACCTGAACCTCCCAGCAGCTACGGCTTCCAACGGAGCATAGTCATGGACGCCTTGGGAAACTCATATGGACCTTTTCCATTCCACTTGCTCTCAGTGATGCCGACCTCTTGCTTTTCCTCGGTGTTGCGACTGTTCACGTTCGGCCCAGTGACGGTGTAGACCTCAACGTCCCCGCCGTCGGCCTGTTTCACACCATCTAGCCGAGTAGAGAAGCTTTTTTCCTCGTGGATATTGACCACGACCAGGGAGACGACTCCCTCGTCGTTGATGGAGGCGCTGACGTCGAGCCACGGCGTCTCGATCGTGCCCCTGATCCACACGGGCTTGGTCGGACCGTCGTACTCGCCGCTCTGCACATGGACGGCGACGGTGTGCCCGCGCATGTACCTGCTGAACAGCAAGAGGGGCCACCAGGTCGTCTGCTTGTAGATGCCCTTCTTGCTCGTCATGAGCGGGGATATGACGTTGACCGACTGCGCAATGTTGGCCATCCCAATGTGCTTGGCCTGGCGGACAAAGACGTTGAGCCAGACGGCCACGGCGAGCGCGTCGGACAGCGTGTACTTTTCCTCGGCGCCCTCGTGGCCCAGGGCTCGCTCCGGGTCCCAGACGTTCCACTCGTCGAAGCATATCTTTTGCTTGGGTATGCTTGGCGGCACCTTGTTCTCGATTCGTGCGAGGTCTATGAGGGACGAGGTGATCTCGATGGCACGCTCCGCAGACCTGGGTGCCGTGGCGTTCTTGAGGTGCTCCGCCGAGGCGGTGTAGATGTGAATGCTGTGCATGTCGATGAGGGTCGCGCTGCCCTTGAGGACTGAGAACGAAGGGGAGATGCACTCGTGGGTGACGTAGTAGTCCCAGCTCGAATAGCCATTCTCGCCGCAGAGGATGAGCTGAATCGTAGGGTCGATGAGCTTCAGTGCTTTTGCCCACTGCCATGCCTTTTTTGCGTAGTCCTCCTTGTTCATCTGCGCGACCTGCCAGTCGCCATAGCACTCATTCCCCAAGGCCCAATATTTGACCTGTGAAATGACAAGTTAGAAGGCAACATTCTGAGAGTGATCTTGGAGCTACCGACATTATATGGCTTGTCCCTCCCGTTTTGCCTGCGAAGGTTGGCATAATGGCTGTCGGCACTTGAGTTGCAATACTCGAGCCATCCCATAGCTTCAAGAATGTTAGCTGTATCCAGGCTTTCTGTGTGTTGTGAGAGAGGTTAAACCCAGGTCTCCATGTACGCACCTTCATCAAGTGTTCCAGTGCCAAAGTTTAGCGCAATATAAGGCTCCGTTCCGACAATTTCGCACCATTTCATGAACTCGTCTGTCCCAAACTCGTTTGGTTCGATACCTTTCCAGGCCAGTTCGAGCCTGCAGGAGACCCCAGGGTCAGCAAAACGTCACGGTATTTCTGCGCCTATACCTGGGCCATAATGATCCCAATTACTTCTTTGGGCGCTTCTCCTTGGGTCCGATACCCTCTTGCCAGTGGTAGGTGGCGACAAAGTTGCCTCCAGGATACCGAACCACCGGGCAATTGAGCTCCTTGAATGCCTCTATGACATCCGTACGAAAGCCATGCTGATCGGATAGGGGGTTTCCGGGGTCGTATATGCCGCCATAGATGCAGCGTCCCATGTGTCTGGGAGGGTTTGTTAGTGAATGAAGCTGATATGTACACGGTCGAGTGTGGCAAACTGGAACATATGGGTGCGATGACTTGCTCTGTAAAACCGCCGTAAGTGTTGTCCTCAATTTTGGCAATTTTGTGAGCCGGATTCACAAAGATTGCCGGCTCAGCATCGTCCGATTGGCGAGTAAAGGTGGCCATGTTGGGTGTGTCGGTGTATCTTTACCCACTTGATTGTGAGTCTGGCTATCACGCTCTCTGAACAGTCAAAAGTGTGAAAGGCCTCTCAACTCCAAAAGGTTTCAAATGTCCACGAGGTTTCAAATGACGCCCTAACGACACCTACCTCCCATCTTGAAATTTCGTAACAACATCAGGCCACAAGCGGCCCATGGGCATTGGAGGTACTGGCGGGGTAAGGCCCTGTCAGGATTGATTTAACCCGATTCCCGGCACAACGCGGGGGTGCTTATGGCCATGTCTTGCTGCTAATTGGAGCGCTTGAAGACCGAGACGGATAAAAAGTTGTTTGTCGGTGATGATCTCCATGGTTCTGTTTGGGGTCGTTGATGATTTGCGAACTGATGCTGGATTAAAATCGACTGGAGCCTTTTTCTGAGAATTGACAACCAAATTCCTTGTAAATGCCAGAAGTAATTTGAACAAGAGAATACAAAAAAAGACAGTTTTTTTTTTTATTATTGTTTGTTTCTCTTCGCCATACGAAAAACAAGTAGCCACATGAACATGATGACTTGACCTCGACCATCAATCAAGACAAACTTTGGAGATTTTTGCGCAACCCCAGACTTCCCCAACTATACCCCGCTCTGAATGAAGCTTGCTGTAATGTGCCTTGCCGGGCTGCTTACCTTGCGCTACCATTGCTACCTTACTGCCCTAAAGTGCCTAGCTGAGATGCTCTACTTGCTTCAACCTGCCTCCGACTCCATGTCCTGCTTCCCAACTCGGCAACTCCCCTACCGACATCCCCGCATCTGCTGCACATCTCATTCTCCCCGGACTGCTATGTACATCTTCAATCATGGAACGCTGCTGCATCAAGGATTTTTTTTTTTTTTTTTTTTTTTTTTTTTTTTTTTTGGTGACCGGGAGACCACGTCTCGTGATAAATACACCATGTCTCCTCACCATCTTCCACGAACAGGAACCTTTTGCGGCCAAAGGAGTCGGCTCCGAAGGCTGGCCCTGCCTCGTGTCACGCCATTCTTCTATGCCCTCATAAAAGAAAAAAAGAGAAAAAGAGTTCTTGCTCCATCTGCCACGCGTGAACACCAGTACAGTATCATTATAAACTACCTCCATTCTGTGATTATCGTGTCGAACTCGCCGTGCACTTCAGCACCATGACGCTCCCTCCCAAAGTCTATCAGGTCTGTCGCGCCTTTGATAGCCTTGCTAGTTTCGCAGAAAGCATCTACTAACTTGTCTTACCAGTGGCTGATCGGCGTCTTTGCGTCGCTTGGGTCGGCCACCTATGGCTACGACTTGGGTATCATAGCCCAAGTCATCTCGGCGCCGTCCTTCGTCAAGCGCGTTGGCGACAACCCGGCCGAGATCGGCGGCATCGTATCCATCTTCACGGGCGGAGCGTTCTTCGGCGCCCTGGCCGCAGCGCCAACGGCGGACCGTCTTGGCCGCAAGTTGTGCATCATGATCGGCGCCACCGTCTTCATCGCGGGCGGTCTCCTGCAGGCGCTGGCGCAGAACACGGCTTACATGATGGCCGGCCGCGGCATCGGGGGCATAGGCATCGGCGCCATGATCATGATCATACCCGTGTACCAGGCCGAGCTGACCCACCCCAGCATCCGAGGCACCGTCACGGCGCTGCAGCAGTTCATGCTGGGGGTGGGCGCGCTCTTCGCCGGCTGGTTCTCGTACGGCATGACGGTCGGGGTTTCGGACGAGGACGAGAACCAGTGGCGCATCTCGCTGGGGCTTCAGGTCGTGCCGGCCGGCATCCTCGCCCTGCTGATAATGCTGTTCCCGGAATCTCCTCGGTGGCTCATCGACCACGGCAAGGCCGACAAGGGGCTGGAGACGCTGGCCAAGCTGCACGCGCACGGAGACGTCAACGACCCCTGGGTGCAGGCGGAATACTCCCAGATCAAGTCGTCGATCGACACGGAGCACGAGGCTGAGGCCAAGTCGTACATGGAGCTGTTCCGCGACAAGTCGTGCCTGCGTCGGCTCTGGCTCGCGACCTCCATCCAGGCGTCGGTGCAGATGACGGGCGTATCGAGCATCCAGTACTACAGCGTCGCCATATTCGCAAAGATGGGCATCTCGGGCAGCGACACCCTCAAGTACCAAGGCATCTCTGGGGTCTGGGCCCTGGTGGCGCAGGCGCTCTGCATGGCGCTTGTCGACCGTCTTGGCCGGCGCTGGCCCCTCATCCTCGGAAACGTCTTCAACTGCATATCCTTCATAATCACCACCGCCCTGCTGGCCTCGTTCCCGCCGGGGGAGTCTGGCGGCAACATGTCGGCCAGCTGGGCCTTTATCGTCATGACGTGGTTCTACAACTTTTCCTTTAGCGCCACGTGCGGCCCGCTGTCGTGGATCATTCCCGCCGAGATCTTTGACATGAAGACACGTGCCAAGGGCGTCAGCATCGCCACGGCCGTCAGCCTAGCGTTCAACGCCATGATTGGACAGTGTTCGTCTGTTGCTTTGGATGACGAGACAGGTATAGGCTGGCGGTGGTATATTTTGTTTATTGTGAGCTCCGACGATACCTTTTCTTCACTTTGGTGTTCAATCAACAGAAAAAAAAAAAAAAAAAAGAAAAAAAAAAAAACAATAATAATAATAACTGACTGCGGGCTTGCCAGGTTTGCAACGCGACCAACGCCATCTACTTCTGGGCCGTGCTCCCAGAGACGGCACGCCGGCCTCTCGAGGAGATGCGCTACCTCTTCACGGAAGCGCCATTATTCATCCCGACCATGGACGCGAGCAAGGCGTACTCGAACGACCTAGCAGAGAGGCTTGAACAAGCAGAGCGGAAGCAGGAAGCAGGGGTCGAGGGACGTGACGAAACACAGGTTTAGGTTGAAGAATGCGCTTGACTGGAAAAAAGAAATATGCGGAGCCGGCCGAGTTGACCGTTTTTTTTTTTTTTTTTTTTTTTTTTTTTTTTTTTTTGGTGCGACATTAACCGGGTGTCACCCATGGTTACTCTGCTTGGCAGGCATAAAAATACCGTTCTTGGCGCATATTTGGATCTGGTTTGTGTTTTGAGGAGCAAAAGAGAATAAGATTAAGGATAAGAATTAAGAATTAAGAATTCGAATTCGAATACGACACAAGATAGCTCCGGGTTTGTTTCTCGGATTGCCCGACCCCGAAGCTCCCCATATTTTTTTCTTCGTTTTGTTTGCCGTCTAGCACTGCGTGGTAATTACTTGTTACTTGCGCGGAGTATTTATTATCAATTATCAATGATCTACTATTAGATTACTCCGTACTTGCATAACGACGTTGCACCCTCCCTGGTCCTCGTTCCTGTCGCACCCAATCAAAAGCAAGCGCGAACCCGATTTACCATGAGGGGTAAGAGATCCAATTGCCGAGTTTACTGCGTAAATTTTTGTATTTTGTGAATAAATTTCTCCTGGATGCATCCACAACCGCCGATCTTCAACTGCACTTTGCCTTTTTTGGCTGCTGCTACCCACGTCTTGTTAAGCTCGCTTGGAAAGCAACCTTGATTCTGCGGGCCGTCTTACCCTCGCCTACTTCGGAACTTGTCGCCCAGTTACACCCGAGGGGACCAGTGCAACAACAACACTCTAGGAAGACTTTTTTTGTTTTTTCCTGGTTGTCGTTTTGTTTTATGTCAGATTTGCGGGTGGAGGTTGCTGAGGAATAAGTTGGGAATATCTTGAAACTTTAAATAAAAAAGAAGGAAAAAAAAGAAAAAGAAAAAAGAAAAAAAATTCATGGCCGCGTGGCGGCTATGCATGCAGCCTAGAACGGTTTTCGGATCCCGCGAAATGTCACATAACAAGGAGCAGTAGGGACTCGGGAGGACCTTGGCTGTCATTTAGGACCAATCTAAATCCCTGCCAAAAGGAACTAGAAGAAAAAAAAAAACAGGGAGAGGGGTCGCTACCGTCGTCAGCGAATTTGCTGTACGGCAAAAAGTACTAAAACCTACATTCAAAGGATCGCTGGCTAGACCTGTATCAGCAGTAGCGCCATCTCGGGGACATAGGAGAAGCCGAGATCGCCACATTTATGACGAAGGGCTAAGGAACGCAGACGTTCAGCTGCAAGCAGGTATGATGCATATGTGGATTAATGCCATCCAATGTAGCGCAGCAGATTACTACGTCTGTACTTGTACTGACCACTACGCAGGTACGTACATACAGTATGTATACTTTACATATTCAACAGTCCCAGTAGTATGGGTACAGTGCAGTACAGGACACGATCCACAATACCATGACGACGACCATGGGAGCTGTTTCATTATCCATCGACACAGTCAGTCATATGGGATGTTCCTCCTGGGCCCGCGATTGGTTTGAAGCTGCGCACTCCCGGGTTTCTCACGTCGACAAAACACCCTGTGCAGCAGGGGACGGACTACTTTGTAGCACCTAGTGGATTTCTGAGGCGTCCCCCCATGCGATGACGGCTCAAACGATACCGTCAGCAGCTCGGGGTGTCGGATTGGTCATATTCCCGACTGTCAAGCCCACTCGCACGTAGAGGTTGACAAGAAGAAAAAGAGGAGGAAAAAAAAAACAGGGGATTTTTCTACAGTCCTACTATCGACAGATCTATTAGGTCTAGTCTATCCCATTCGGAAACAGTCCGAAGTGCGGGGCAAAAAGCTGACAGTAATGCCTTCTTTTTTCTTTTTTTCTTTTTTTTTCTGCTATTCTCTCTCTCTTCCGTCCGAAAGTATAATAGATGAGATACCCGCAGCCTTCTTTCTCGAATCTTTTTTTTTTCGACCCCTGTGGCCGAAACGGGTAACAACTGTCCCGCAGAAGCGTGTTCATCGTAAACCCAGTCGTCTGGAAACCCCAGGTCTGGTACTGGACAAAGAAAAAAAAAAGCATTTCAAAAGATCAGAAGAAAAAAAAATCAGACGTCACCCTCCCCCTACTCGCTGCCAAGATGTCGACGGCACAACTCGCCGATATCGTGGCCGACAGGCTGCCGCTCATCGCGTCGGCGGCCATCATACTGGGCGTGACGCTCGTCGTCCAGTACCTCTTCTTCAAGGACCCCTTGGCCAACGTGCCCTTTGTCGGCACCGAGTTTGGCGGAGAGGAGGCGCGAAAGCAGCAGTTCCTCAAGGACGCAAAGCCTTTCTACCTGGAGGGCTTTCGCATGAACAAGGTGCACAAGGTTTCGTCGCCGAGATGTGAGTAGGAACCTTTTTTTTTCTTGATTCTTTTTTTTATTTGTTGCCTGCTGTTGTCATTCATTGCTGGGGTACAGAGTAAAAAGAAAATGGGTTGTTGACTTTTGTTAATACTACGATTTAAACAGCGGACAAGATTGTGTCGATCCCCGCCGAATTCCTTGAGGAGCTCAAGAAGCTTCCCGATGACACCATCAGCTTTGGCGGTGCCGTGAACGAGGTTTGTACCCATCGCCATTGTTGCTCATGAGTTGCCGTTCTAGACAGGAGTTGGCATCGCTGACCCTGAGACCCCGTGTATCTAGGTCATGGCCGGCAAATACACCGGAATAGATGGTGTCGAACCTACTGGACCGGTAAGTTGTCCTTGGAATTTCTTTTCCAGCTGTAGATATAGCCTTTTGTAATCACCTGTATTAACGCATTTGACAATATAGCACCTGGTCAAGAGCCACCTCACTCCAGCGCTCGGTACGTCCAACCCAAAACAGAATCCAAGATGGCCAGCATGCCCTATAGGGACCTTTTATCTTCGCTCATGAGGCAGAGTTGGAAAACTAAACAAA
>NC_043741.1:3295826-3323606 GCF_004337985.1 Pyricularia pennisetigena
CCAACAGCCAAAATCAACCCGGTCCTGACCGAAGAAGTCGCCCGCACCGTCCGTGAGGAGCTGGGCTCGGTCGAGGACTGGACCGAGGTCAACATCCACAGCAAGCTCCTCCGCATCGTCGCCATCGTCTCGGGCCGCATCTTCCTCGGCCCCGAACTGTGCCACAACGAAAAGTACATCGAGTCGGCCATCCACTACACCGTCGAGGTCAACATGGGCCGGCAGGCCATCTTCAGACTCCCGGCGTGGCAGCGGCCGTTCCGCGCCTGGTTCCTGCCCGAAATCAAAAACCTCCAGAAGCGCGAAAAGGACTTTTACGCCCTTATCGAACCTGTCGTCCGCGCCCGCAGGGAGGCCAGGAGGTCCGACCCGAACTACCAGGCGCCCGACGACATGCTCACCTGGCTCGAGGACTCGCAGGACAAGACAACCCGCAAGAGCATCCGGGAGATTGCCAGGCTTCAGCTGGGTCTTAGTTTTGCCGCCATTCACACCACGACCATAACGACTACCAATATGTAAGCAGCAGACAAGACAACCCAAATTGAGATCAAAGAAAAGAAAAGAAAAAGAAAAATGGACAGGAAGAATGTAACAATTGTGGCTGCTAACACCCTACCCAACCTCCTCCTCCCATCCTTCCCCAATAGCTTGTACGACCTCGCAGCCCACCCCGAGATGATCACCGAGCTGCGCGAAGAGGCGGCGGCGGCGCTGGCCGAGCACGGCGGCGTTTTCACTGCGCCGGCGCTGCACCGGATGAAGAAGACGGACTCGGTGATGAAGGAGAGCATGCGCGTCAACCCGGCGGGCTACTCGGCCTTTATGCGCAAGGTGATCAAGCCGTTCCGGCTCTCCAACGGCCAGGAGATCCCCGCGGGCGTCACCATCGAGGTGCCGGGCTACGGCGTGTCGCGGGACCCCGCCGCCTTCCCCGACGCCGAGAGCTGGGACGGCCTGCGGTTCTTCAGGCTGCGCGAGGCCGGCGAGACCGTCGGCAGCGCCAGGCAGGGCGGCGGGCGCGCCTCGGCCGTCGAGGTCAGCGCCCAGAACCAGTTCGTCAGCGTGTCGAGGAGCAGCCTGGGCTTCGGCTACGGCCGCCACGCCTGCCCTGGCAGGTTCTTTGCGTCCAACGAGGTCAAGATGATCCTCGCCAGGCTGGTGCTCAACTACGATATGAAGCTGGCTGGTGGCGAGACGGAGAGGTATAAAAACATTGAGGCTGCCGGAGCGGTGAGTATTCTTTTTTTTTTTTTTTTTTGTGTGTCGATGAAGCTTTTCTTTGAGAAACGCTGACTTTTTTTTTTTTCCATCTCTAGTGTGTTCCCGACCCGACCAAGATGCTTCTTTTCAAGGAGCGGGCTTGAGATTCGGTGGCGTGCCGAATCGCCTGAATAGCGTTGCGCGGACTGGATTTGTCGGCATGGCATTGCGGTGTTTCTGGTAGCAGAGCGCGATTGATTAGATGGGATACTTTGGCATGAAGAATGACGCACGTCTGTTTTTATGCAGGGATACTAAATGTGATCTTCATGAACGTTGTGTGTAGTTTTTTCGCGTGCAGTCAAAGTTAACATACCGAATTGTTCTGAAAGACCCAAAAAGTTTGCGTCTACTCATCTTCACCATGTTCATGATCTTGGATTGTTCAGGTTCGTGTCAACTTAACCCTGGATTCTTTCGGGTCTTTATATAAGCTTGTATTCAGACCAAACGCTACTGTGCCTTTGGCGTCCATCATGTACACGGCAATTTAACCGAGGTAGGTTCCAACTCTATACGCCAAGCCACGTGCAACTTCTTGCACGCGCGCTGACGGAAGTTCCCCCAATTGAGTAGATTTGTCGGAGCGGAGCTTGTAGATGCTAATGGTGAGGTGATCGATGCCACAGAGGAGATGGCTCGATGGCGCCAGGGATATGCCTGGCCACTTGGGCATGGTTTACGAGCTTGACGGTCAAGACGTATCCTAGACTCGATGTGAGTTTGCATCTTTTATTTACTCCATGGTTCGTATAATTATCTTCGGATCGCAACGATGATACGATTGCTATCAACAGCGAAGCTCGACGTTGAACCCCCCAAATTTCCTATTGCGGAAAGTGGAGAAAGCTGCACTTACACGGCTTGCAATGCCACATGAGGACTTGGCCATAACCTTAATTCAACTCGGCTGGTATCGTATCATAAGGTACATAATGCCCAGGAGCTACCTACCAGGGCAGAATGCAAGAGGAAAAATAATTAATATCCGCGAATCTCGTCTGAAACTCGTCCAGAAAATATTTGAAGATGCTGCCTGGGTCAGCTACCTCCTGCCCCAAGACGCGTGCAAATTAAATTCGGCTCTCGTCACAATCATAGAGAGTACAGTCATGGACGACTTCCAGGATGTGAAGCGTCCATGCATCCAATGCAATCCGCAAAGCAAATCGCCTTCATTCTCCCGCCTAGCCACTCCCTTTTTGTGGGCGTGAATTCAGCACTTCATCCTTCCATTTTCATAAACTGTTTTCGTGGACGTATCGCACCTATAGACGGAATCCGAGATCGGATCCGTAGCATCCGCAACCGCACTTAGAATATCACGTCCGTCGTGAAAGGCTCACGCACAGTCGCTTGTGAACAGGACCTGGAGATGCATTTGCATTCCAGTCTTCATGTCCTCCGCGAAAGGCAAGCGGGCTTCGTCTCTGCAGACAAACCCACATGCTTGATTCCAGCACGACGCAGCCTACGGTCCAAACTTCTGCCGCCAGTGCGACGTCCATCTTGTGACCTCGGAGGGATTGACGGAGGGAACCAGCGTCAGCTTGATCCCCCATGGCGAAAAGACTAGAAAAAGAACCAAGCAAAGAAGTCAAAAGTTTTGTAGCCCAAGGCTGTTGAAACAAGCGGAACAGTCCAGTGCTTGTATATCAGAATTGGCCGAGCAAAGGTCGTGTTCTGTTCCTGCCCATAGGACGGGCTATTCTGCAGTTTTTCAGTTAAAATTCAAAGCTTCGGCCATGCAGTTGGTGTTTGTTTCTCCTAAGCTTACGCCTCCTCTAAGCTCACAATAGAATTACGACGAGTGCTGCGTAGTGTAACTGCAGAGTTCGCTCAATTGTACAGCTTCCGTTGAAGCCCATTTGAACGGTACCTACTGTAGTCTATTTTTATCGCTCACGTCCATGATTGGTGAGGCTCCTCCACTCCCATCCATTCTACACTAGGTCTATTCAAGGCCCAAACTCGTGCCGACAAGTTTTCCACAGTTATTTGTACTGAATTGCCGTCAATAGTAGGTTCCCACTTATACGCCATTGACGTCACAGCCGATTGAATCTGCAGCGATGGCAGGCGACGATCATGCATTGATTGCACTCGTAAATATAGTGTGGAAGCGTTTGTCGACACTCTTCACACCGATGGCGACCCGGCAGACGCGTCCACCCTCTGTGATCACACTGGTGGTTTGCTCTCAGGTGAGCGACGGCCCTCCACATATAATCCTGATGCTGGGCAGGGTTGATTCTTCCAGCCTGCAGGTTTCGGTCGACGACGTTGGCTGCTCGGTTCACAAGACGGCCCTCGTCCCAGAGCTGGCATGTACAAGTCTTCCATTTCTCGCCGCAGAGATAGCAGAAGTGAGCCCGGCAGCGGCATGCTGTGGTGCCCACGAGTCGCTTGGTTAGCCGCAGACAACATGGCATGTGACAAACATGTGAAAGGATAAGATGTTTCGGTCCAGGACTTACTCATGTGGTAACAGCCACTTCCTAGCTCGACAACCCGCTTGCAATTATAGCAGCGCTGCCAGCCTTCCTTGCCCGCCAAGGCGAGCACCTGCTTTAGTCCAGGGTCTTCGGGGCAGTCGCCGGTATGAGCAGGACCCCTGCATGTTGTGCACGTCTTCTTCTGGCACCGGACGCAAGTGGCGATGTTCTCCGCTGCGTCGATGAATAGCGGAGGGACAAAGTTGGAGCACTCTGGGTCGTGACAGTAGATGCGGTTCGGCGTTTCGAGCTCGAGCTTTTTGGCTTTGAAACGGCCCACGAGCTCCGAGTCCAAGAAGATTCTGTTGCGCTCAAGTGGGATGGGCTGCTTGCAGCAGCGAGGGGGAAATAGCGACTCGTCAACGGTCGAAGTCTCGAACAGCATTCCAAGGCAGCCCCGGCAGTATTCGTGAGAGCAAGGGCAGCGAGCGACATCGGTAAAGTCAAAGTCGTCACCGCAGCTGGTGCAGCTCCTCTTGGGGCGGCTGACGAACGTTTGGCGACTTGCCGCCCAAGAAGACGATTCCGCATCGGGAAGTTCCAGATCTTCGCAACACTGCTCCTCGTGATTGTCAACATACAGAATCTTTAGCTTGTCGATGAGCTCATCATCGAGATTGGTGGTTGACTCTGCATCAGGTTGGCTATTATTCGCTGCGCCAAGGCACTCTTCGATAGCGTCCCCATCCTTGATAACTGCATCGGCCATGCTCTGGCATAGAGCTCTGTCAGACACGAGTCCTGCCTGGGCAGCCAGCTCAGCTCGAAAGAGCTCCAAGGCAATCTCGGAGTCTGGGATCGCATCTGTTTCGCGGCCTTTTCCCTTTGCTCGGGCTTTGAGAGCGTCCAGATCCTCCAGCTGTAGCTGGATGATCATGGCGAGTGTTTCCGAATCCATGTCGTATTTTCGCGGTGGCGAACTCTGCTAAAGTGTCTGCCAGGGCTCGAAGAAGAGATGGACTTGAGATGATGGGCGTGTTTCTCTGGATAGACGAACAAGACGATCAGGATCAGGTAAGTGCGATGTGACGACAAAGTGAATTGAGGGTTGATGCTGAAGATGTGAGGGGCTATACCTGACAGCAAAACTCTCCCTGGAAAAGGCTTCACCCAAGCATTACATCTGCGCTCACTTGCTGGGCTCCAGTTGGGAAGACATAAATACGGGCTTGATGGAAGTTATCCAAGGCGAAAGTGGCAGACGGAAACGTCGAGGCTGGAAGTTGGACTGGCGCTAATCGAATAGCACACAAACAGCATGTTTGACAGTCCTGCAACCTTGGGACACCATTGTTGAAATTGTTCAAGTTGCCGTCCAGTTAGTTGCCTGAGTTGAGAGCTTCTGCCGATAACGGAGCTTTGTTTGGAAAGGGCGGAAGGAGAACAAAGCAGCAAACAGCCACACGATGATGCTACAGAATTCTAGCATGCAACAAAGGTGCGCATTGGCCCATCGAAACTGCGAAATAGCATTTATGCAAGCCGCAACGAACAGACATGGACCTTCAGCCCTACCTAAACGGCTCAAATATGTCATAAAGAACAGCTGACGGGAGACGCCTAGTGCCATGCAGGTCTCTGATCGGGATGGAGTTCAGATTAGAATCAAATAAGAAACTAGGCGCCAACCTAAAAAGAGAAACTCCGCATCAAGCATGGCGGGGCTGATGGCAAGACGCGGTCCGAAGGTGGAACTGGACCTATATGTGCTGCAAATATATATCTCTATCTGGTACAAATGAGACTCGCTGTATGGGCTTGGGTGGAAAAGACTATGCTGACTGAAAGAAATAACGCCTATCAAGTAGATAAAAAAGTAGAAAAAGATTATGTCTAAACACAGGAAATGTTTATCATGTGAAACGATTGCGGTCCAAGTCCAACTTGGACGGACATTCTAATAAAACATCTCCCGCTCTTGTGATTCAACGGGAGGGCCCTTGGGCCCATCATCACGCCGCAAGCACGCTTGGTTGGCAGTCGTATATACGAGCCGATTACATCTTGAGAGAGTCCGACGAAGGTGCCAGCGGCTCTGCCGGCAACTCCTCCACCTTCTCAGCTGCCTTCTCGGGTTTTTCCTCTGCCTTGTCCTCGGACTTGACCTCCACTTTGGCTTCGGCTTGCTCCTCCACGACCTTTTCCTCCTCCGGTTTTGACGCAGCCTGCTCTGCCTCTTGCTCCACCAACTTCTCCTCCTGTTCCTGGTTGCTCTCCACTGGCTTGACGACAGCCTGCTCATCGACTGGCTCGGCCGTCGGAAGCTCTTCAATCGATGTGGCCACTGGCTCTACGACCGGCAGCGGCTCCGGCTGCACTTCGGCGGGCTTCACGACAGCTTCCTCTTGCGCCGGCTCAGGAACCGATTGATCCTCAACTGGCTTGGCCACTGGCTCCTCTTGCGTGGGCTTAGCAGTCTGATCTTCCACTGGCTTGGCAGCGATCTGCTCTTCCACTGGCTTGGCAGCAGCCTGCTCTTCGACTGGCTTAGCACTAGCCTGCTCTTCTGCCGGCTTCACAACAGGCTGCTCCTCCGCGGGCTTCTTCTTCTCGCCAACCGTCTTGGCAGCCTTCTTGGCCGTGTCCAGATCGACCAGACGGGCCGTCACCTTCCTCAGCCCGTCCTGTTGCGACTCGGGCTTGTCGTCATCGCCGTTCAATCGCTTGTTCGCCAGCTGCGTCACGCCCTCCATCTTCTCGCGGAACGCCTCGTCGTAGTACGCCATGACTGGCGCGACACCCGACCGCGTCGAGTCGACCGAGGTCCGCCTCGTGGTGGGCACGTCGTCGTCGTTGGAGCTGGCACCGACCACCGACATGGACATGCGGCTGGCCCTGCTGGTGTTGGAGTTGGACCGGCCGAGCACCGAGCTCGGCGGCTTGGCCTGCTGCTGCTTCTGCTCAAACATGGCGAGCTTGCCCGCCACGCCGCCGCCGACGTCCCTGAGGGCTTTGCTGTCGGAGCCAGACGTGGACTTGTTCTTGCGGCCTCCCTCGAGCTCGCGGATCCACGCCAGACGGCTAGACGTCAGCGCCGTCGACGGCGGGCGGCTGCCCGAGATGGACCGCCTGCTGTTGGTGCTGCTGTTGGTGAGAGCCGGGGACACTGGGGGCTGCCACGTCCGCCTGCGCGCGTCCTCTGCGGGGCCGAGTGCCGGCCTCAACGCCGTCACGGGCGAGGACGTGCGCGTGGCGATTGAGTCCTTGGTGCGATTGAGATTGGCGCTGGCAAACTGCAACTCCGTGGGCGACGGCATCGAGTGCCGCTTGATAGCATCGTCGACACCGCTGCCGCTGCCGGTACCACTGGAAGCCCCCGTCACCCGCATCCCCGAAGTGTTGTTTCCGACGGATCGAAGCAGGTTCACCTGCTTGACTGAGGATTTCCCAGCAGCATCGGAAGGAGCGGCTTCCAGTGGTGAGCCGGGCACGGTTTGGATGCCGCTGCTACCACCCCACGAGGCCCTGATGGGTTTGCGGCCAGAATTTTGTCTCTTGTGCGAGCTTCTTGTTTCACCCTCAAACCCGACGCTCGAGTCGCGGAGAGAGATCCGTATGGGTTGACCTGTCACCGAAGATGATGCGTCTTGGTCGACGGCAACCGTCAACGGACGGCGACCTCTCGTGTCACTGGCCGTGGACAATTGCCTCTGAGGCTGCTGTTGGGGTATAGATATGGGTTCATTATTGGTTGCATCTGGTATTGAGGGCTCGGGGATTGATGGCTCTGGGACTGGGGGCTCGGGAATTGACGGCTCGGGCCTGGACGGGACTGGCTTCCGACTGATGGTTTGCAGGGCGGTGGCTAGCTGATCCGTGCTTTTGGAGAACAGGTCGGCGATGGGCGTCGAGCTGTTTCGTTTGGAATCTCTGCCGATTATCATGTCGTCCTTGGGCGGTGGTGTCGGAGGAGGCGGGTCGTCATTGTCGAGCCAGCCGTCGGAGAGCCTGTAGGACCGAAGAGGCTCGAGATTGACCTCGAGCAGTGGTGCTTTCAGGGTGGTGATGCTGCCGACGTGGCCGACGTCTCCGACCGTGTTGTCGGCCTGGTTGTCGTCGTGTTTTCCCAGCAAGTGCGGCGTCGATTTGGACGTCTCCAAGACATGGTGTCCAGACGGCACCTTCTGCAGCGACGGTGCGTAGGCGTGGCCGTTGCTGCTGCGTTTGTTAGAACCTCGCCTCACCAAGCTCGAAAGCCTCTTCCATGCCGGGAGCTTTCCATTGTTGTTGTGCTGATGCTTGTCGTTTCCCCAGATGGAAGCCATTTTTCTGTTACAGACAACCTAGATGTTCTCCATAGGTTGTCAGCTCCATGATATTTCTATGCTGACATTATTATTGTTGAACCTTTCTTGATTTTTGGGCTTGGAATTTTAGGTTTTAGCAAGTCAGTCAGTCCTTCAGAGGGGCCTTTACAAAGCCGTGCCTAAAAGGGTTGATTTTGTTTCCAGGGACGGATCGCGTGGCATGCCGCAGGGGGTGTTTCAAATCTGGTACAAATAAAAAGAGAGAGACAAAAATAGACACTGTGCTGACCCTTTTTCGTTAGCGACGCTCCTAGCGACGCCTTTGGGCTAGAAATAGTCTGCAAATATCGGGCTTTCACACTGTGAGCACATCTCCACCCCATCCGCAATCCATGTCGATATTTAGCCGGAGTTGGATGCTCGCCCCTGAAGACTGTAGGATGCAAGGAGGTTGCAAAAAAAAGGGACATGTTACGAGCAACAAGATTGGCAACAGAATACATACATAGCATCTTGGCATTAATTTGAAACAGCGAGGTTGTTCCTCGTTCTTTTCCTGACTCCCAATTTCCCATGGAATATTCTAGCCTACTTAGTCAAGTAAAGCTGCGGACAAAGACGGAAGTCAATGCCATGCAGAGTAGTTTCAATGCAATGACATTTGGGTACCGTTGTACGTACATTACAGTAGTAGACCACACAAGACTATCTCCCAAATATTAACATGATCGTTTTCATATCATTAATACTGATTGATATCAATAGAGTATCAATACCAACCTATGCAATGTAACGGCAACGTTGCTTATTGTGCAGCCCAAGGCGGATATTAGACCAAATTTATGATTTATGTGAGTAGCAACAACTGCCCCACATTCAAGCCACCACAGGCTCTAGCAGAAACGCCGACATAAACCATCGCAAATGACGTTTTATTCCATCACGGAATTGTTACGTCAAACCGCAAACCACCATTTCCCCGGAGCAATTTTTTTGTTTTGTTTGCATCTGTCACGTCCGCCATTTGCACACAAGCAAAATATCACAGCTCAGTTCAACCTAACGGGCCGTGCGATATCACATGGTGTCTATTGGAATGACGTTTGTCACCATCCCAGGCTACCGTTTGTACATCTTCTTCGTCCGCGGGCCGTTATAGCCGACATTCTTTTCGGCCAGTGATTGCGCACTACGCATTCCAAAGATTAAATGGTCCAATTGCACGGACTCGATTTTTATTAGTTTGTTTGGCGTTGCCACGGCATAGTCCAGTCCATTCTACATTAGATCTGGTTGACATTCACAATGGAGAAAACAAACCCCGGCTCTCAACCTTGGGGAAAAGAAAGACGGGCAATGCAGGTTTGGACGTATAGCTGGACCTCATCAAAACGCCGTACCGCATCACATGCGGCTTATGCCGCTTTGCCGCTCAAGCATCTCGACCTACGCCACGGTGACGGTCGTGTTCAGCCGCACATCCAGACTGGACGCACCGACCAAGATCCTAAAGTCGCCCGGCTCGACAACGTACTTCATCTCGTAGTCCCACAAGCCCCAATTCCCGACGGGTAACTCTATCGACACCGTCTCTGTCTGGCCGGCCTTCACCGTGCCCTTCCAGAACCCGCGCAGCTGCATGTTGGGCACCGCGACGCTGGCCAAGAGGTCTTTGACGTACACCTGGACCACCTCCTTGCCGTCGCGTTCAGAGTTGTTGGTGACCTTGAGCGTGACGGTGATGGTGTCCTTGGCCGACGGGTTCGAGGATGAAATGGTCAGGTTTGAGTAGGTGAAGTTGCTGTAGGAGAGACCATAACCGAACTGCAAAAAAAAGGCACGACACGTAAGTAAGTAGTGGCACGAAAAGCACGTCTATATCTCCATGGGACCAAACGAAAACCCCAAGCTTTAATTGTGTAACAAACTCACCTCATAAAGCGGCATTGGCGTCGACAAGACATACTGCTGCCCAAAAGTCATACTCCCATTCGCATGCGTCCTCCCCGGCGACGCCTGCCTCCCCGAGTTTAGATAGTCGTAGTAAACCGGGGTGGTGCCGACGTCGTGCGGAAAAGCAACCGAGAGCTTGCCGCTGGGGTTGACATCGCCAAACAAGATGTCGGCCAGCGCGTGGCCGCCCTCCTGCCCCTGGTAAAACATCTGCACGAGCGCGGCGGCGTCGGTCGAGATCCACGGCTCCGTGATGGGTTTGCCGGAGCTGAAGACGACGACGGTCGGCCGGCCCGTTTCGATGACGGCGCGCACCAGCCGCGGCATGGCGCCCACCAGGTCGAGGTTGTGGACGTCGATGTGCTCGCCCGTCGTGGCGTTCAGGTTCTGCCAGAGCTCGTCCTGATCGCGCGACCAGGTCCCGACCACGACAACGACCACGTCTGCAGAGGTCGCCGCCGCCACGGCCTCGGCGAATCCGGTCTCGTCGTTGGACCAACGCTCGCAGCCCTGTGAGAAGGTGGCGCTGCCGCCGGCCTCCTCCACCAGGGCCTTGATGCCGTCAAAGGGCGTCACGCCCCGCTCCATCGCCGTGTGGATGACGTAGTCGCCGTAGTTGACGTATCCATGCGCCATGGGCCCTATCACGGCTACTCGGGCATTCTTCTTCAGGGGAAGGGTGTTGTTGTGGTTCTCGAGCAGGACGATGCTCTCGGCATCGAGATCGCGAGCAATCTGTTTGTGCTCCGCCGTGTTGAGGTGGTCAAGGATCTCGTCGTCAGGAACCCCGGTGTAGGGGTGCTCAAACAGGCCAGCAGCGAACTTGGCCCTGAGCGAGCGCGCAACGGCCAGGTCCACAGCCTCTTCCGAAAGGCTGCCGTTGGCGACCAGCTCAGGGATATGCTGGAAACTGTACCGTCCACCCCCCATCTCGACGTCGTTGCCGGCGGGCAGGGTCTTGGTGGTGATGCAAGCATCGTCGGCGGCGCCACAGACGTGGAAAGCGTTGGCCAACCGAGCAGTCCCACCGGCGTCGGATATCACATAGTACTCGTAACCCCATTCATCTCGCAAAATTCCCGTGAGCAGGGACCTGTCCGCCACGGTCGGCACGCCGTCGTACGAGTTGTAAGACGACATGACGCTCCAAGCATCGGCGTCGATGATGGCTCTCTTGAAGGCCGGTAGGTACGTGGTGCGCAGCATGCGGGGCCCGCCGTGCACGGGACCCGTGTTGATTCCCTGCTCGGGCGTGGCGAAGGCGGCAAAGTGTTTGACCTGGGCGCAGACGCCCTCGGCCTGCATGGCCTTGACGTATGCGTATCCGTACTCGCCCGCCAGGAACGCGTCCTCGCTGTAGCACTCCTCGACCCTGCCGAACCGGAGCTCCCGCGCGAGGTCGACGACGGGTGCGAATATCTGGTTGACCCCGAGGGCGCGGGACTCGAGCGCAATGGCTCGGGCCATCTTGCCCACCAACTCTGGATTCCACGAGCAGCCGTGGGCTATGGGCGAGTTGAATATCGTGGCATTGAGGGCGAGGAAGCCGTGGATGCCCTCGCTCTGAATAAAGGCCGGTATTCCCAGGGATGTATTATGGACAAAGTAGTCTTGGGCCAGGCGCGCGCCGAGAGATACCGTCTCAGGGGTCGTGTAGAGGCCAGTCCATATCGAATTTGCCCGCTTGCCGGCTACCCACTCAAGACCGGTTGCGTTGAAAGATGCATCGGTAAGGTTCAGGTAGTCACGGATATCTCCTTGAAGAAGCTGAGCTGTCTTTTCCTCGATGGTCATGCGCTTGAGAAGGTCCGAAACCCTGTCGTCTATCGTTGCATTCGGGTTCTTATATATCGGGCTATCAGAGCTACCGTTGGCCCCATAAGATTGGGCATTGGTAGCAGCTGCCAAAAAGACAGCCACTGCTGAGGCTGATGCTAACTTCATGGTGCTCAAAGCCTGTCTTGTTCATTTACATCCTAAGGTCAAAGCTACCTCTGCCCAGAAAGTGCGGGCAGGCCTCCTTTTAGTATCCTTTGGGAGAGGTTTAGTGCCATGTTGTTCCTCGCCAAGGTGAACATTGAACATGGGTGGGTGCTCTGCCATCATCTCGGACTTGAGAAGTACAGGTGTTGGCGCGGTTAATTAGGCTCCCGTGATGTCAGTCAAGTAACCGTACCCACGTTAGATGGCGCAGGCGCCGCAACGTCAGATTCTTGCACGAAGCAGCAGTTCACCCAGAATATTGCTTTTACATCTCAGATGCCCGCTCATCTCGGGTGAAACGACCGAACAGCGCAGTGAGGGGAACTCTTTTAAGCTCTGAGTTGGAGAATGTCGGCCGGCTAGTTACACCTGCAACTTGGCAAGCCAATAGACAAGTCCACGGTAGTATAACCGTCGGTACGATCGGTCTTTGAACGATTCCACCAATCGCTTGGGCCTGTATTGCAACAACGGGTATGCGGGGTGCGGAGAAGCCTCCCTGGCTCCCGGTCTTGTATGTTTGGACACAGCTATGGTCCCTTGTATATGAAGAAGTAGATGGCAATATCCAGAGCCGTCTTAAATTTTAGTTTAGACTTGGTGGGTGATAGACTGGCATACATGGGCAGAGGAGGGTGGGACAGATCGCTATCCCTGGACAACTTCTACCTGTGGCTGAGAATTCTGGTCATAAAGCAATGACCGTAAGGTAGTCAGTCAACAAAGGGAATTCTCATCGAATTCCCTGAAAGGATTATACCATCGTCATTGAGGTAAAAGCTGTACCGCCTGATTAGCCAACGACATGTCCTAGTTCGACATCCCTTCGTCCTGTGGGCTACATGCCGCAAGAGATTGGTTGTCACTTCAAGAGTTAGAGGGCTGGTAATGACTGAGTGAAGCTCGTCCCAGGCAAAAAGATGAAGCTTGACAAGGCGCACAGAATTGTCGTCATTACGTCACTATGATACTACCCGTATGACACAAATTCTTGAAATGGTCGAGGCGCTTGTTCTAGATAATGCTGCGGCATCTTCGTTCTACTCGTGATTGAAGTTGGGCAAAAGACCCTCCGCTCGACTGCTTAGTTGCGCAATGAATATATTCAGAGGTTCACGACATCAGCCCGTGTTTTTGTTTGACTCCATCGACCGAATTTGACGACATACTGGGAATAGCAAATTATGACAAAAGACGAGCCAGCACCTTCGGCTGTTCGACTCAAGTATACAATCGGCTATCTTCCTAGATGCGATCTTCATGATTTATCGCGGCTACTCGGCGTCTCGGCTGGTAGCAATTGTCAAGTCAGTATGGAACGTGTCAGTAAGTGGTGACAATGTTTTGGAAGCTGTTTGGCACAGCTTCATACAGCCAGGCACGAAATCAAGTACATGACAAGTCGGAGTCATCTGTCAGCCGGTGAAGCAAGTATCCTGCTACCGATGATGGAAGGCCGACCTATACTCGAGATTGCGCTCCTTCAGGACGTTTGGCGCTAGTCACACAACCAAGGTATGGCGAAACAAGGTTCCTGATTTGCGTCTTGAATTCGTCTGCGTGTCTCGACTCTTGAGCGATCGCCAGTGCAAGCTGGCTGGGACCCCACTTCAATGGAGATGCCTCTCCAGACCCACCCCAAACCCGTCCCGTCCATCAGTTAGCTCCGGTTTTCGGCCAAAAAAACAACAACCTGCAGAGACCTCACGACAGCCATGTCAAAATCCTATCAGGTCAGTCGCTCCCACAATTCCAGTCGGCACATCGAACTGCACGGAAATGATGCACTCTCGCTAACATCTATAAACTTCCCTGCTCTAGGAAGCCCTCCGACTCCTCACCTCCCGCTCCCGGGCCTTCAGGAAAGTCATCACCGATGCCGGCGGCAAGCCTCGCCCGCCTCGAGGCAACGATGTCGGAATGCGAGAATGGCTCACGGCCTTGGGCCACGACCGAACAAAGACCCCATTTGACGTGATCCACGTCACGGGGACCAAGGGCAAGGGTGGAACCTGCGCGTGGACCGACGCCCTACTCCGGGCGCATTTCAGATCCCGCGCGGCAGGACCGCGAGCGGCGGCGGCCGCAGGCGGGCGGCAGCTCAAGGTCGGCCTCTACACGTCACCGCACATCGTGTCGGAGCGCGAGCGCATACGCATCGACTTTGCGCCCGTGTCCGAGGACGACTTTGCGCGGCACTTCTTCGAGGTCTGGGACGTGCTGCTGCGCCACGTCGGCGGCGGCATCGACGACATGCCCGGCTACCTGCAGCTGCTGGCCCTGCTGTCGGCTCACATCTTCCGCAAGGAGGAGGTGGCCGTGGCAATATACGAGGTCCACGCCGGCGGCCGCTTCGACGCGACCAGTCTGTGGGACCGCCCCATTGCGTGCGGCTTCAACACCATCGGTCTCGATCACGTCGGCCTCCTGGGCAACAACGTGTCCGAGATCGCATGGAACAAAGCCGGCATCATGAGGAGGGGCACTACCGCAGTATCGGTCCCGCAAGTTCCTGAAGCCAGGGAACAACTCGTGGCTGAGGCGAAACTGCTCGACTGCCCGCTTGTGTTTGTCGATGGGGCGGATGAGCAAGTCATCCCTCCAGAGGCCGGCCAGATGAGGTCGGAGCTACTACTACCTGGACCCCGTTACAACCTCGCGCTGGCGGCGAGGCTGGCAAACACTTATCTGGAGGCAAGACTAGGCTCACAGCTCAGCAAGGAGGACATAATGGAGGCTGTTCATGATTACCAATGGCCAGGTCGGTTTCAGGTCGTTCAAGCACCCAAGCAACAGACTCGTTGGTATCTGGACCTGGCACACAACGATTTGAGTCTCCCGGTAGCGTTGAACTGGTTCTTCACCGAAGCCAGCAAGTTTGATAAAGCTCATCCTGTGCAGAGCTCACAGGCTGCCGCAGCTCCAGAGGCAGGCATATCCTCGCAGTCGGCCCCCAGAACCAAAGTGTTAATATTTGGTCATCAGTCCCACTTCCGCGAGACCGCTCCCATGGCTGAAGCCGTGGTCCGCCATTGCAATGCCCAAGGTCTGGTTTTTGACCGTGTGATCCTGGCAAGCCACTCACATCGTGTATCGGGCAAGCAGGTATTTGGTTACGACTCGGCCCTCGAAATCATGGAGATCTGGAAAGGCATGGCGGGCTCGCCCGAGGTCACATGGTCTGCTTCCATTGTAGAAGCCATGGACATGGCAAACCAGACTGGCTTGCACGTACCGTGTCAAGGCGTCGGTTCGCATTCCTTGATTGTGGGCTCTTCGCATCTTATTTCTTCGGCCATTTCTGCCATGTCAAGCCCTCGTCCTTCGGGTTGAACAGTCGGCCTGGGTTGCGTAATCTGCTACATCCTGCTCTGACAAGCTCAACCTCATTCAAGTCCTCCCGCCCGCCCGAATTCGATAGCTACCTTGGAGAGGGTTGAGCGCATTCCATTCAACAACAAGCTATTCGAGTGACCACCTTGACTTTGCTGAGGCCTGTGTCGGTAGCGATTCAGCCGCGGTATGCAAGGCAGGTACAAGCGCGTTTGGCGATGAAGCTAGCATGCCTCGTTGACATGCTAACATCAACCCATTGCCTGATCCCGGGTAGTCTAGAGCACATGGTACTGCAAGGCAGTCACCAAGGGTCCAAAGGAACGACACCCTCTAACTTTACTCTAGGTGGCTGCATATCCAGAAAAAGGACCGACCGACCCGTTTCAAGTCCGATGTTTGACTGATCAAGCACGAGAATTAACCTCAAAAATCCCCACGTGGCATCCATTTTTGAACATGGTGACTTCTAGCAAGATTATAAAATCTATTTGACCGTTTCCGTGAGTCGCCTTTGCTGAAGATGCCTGCTATGGATTATGATATAGTTCGACGGAAGCGAGACTAGAAAAAGTCATCTGCAATCTTGTGCGAGTTGCCCTTGCTGGAGATGTTTACTGTAGATGATGGTATACTTCGACAAAAGTGGGACTATGGAAAATTATCTGTACGCTTTTTCAGCTCGTCTATGGTGAAATTTTCCGTCAAAAATAGAGACGGAATAGGGTTGACTGGAGCCGAAGCTCTGGAGTGATAGATCTTCATCCTGGTGTGTTTAAGTCTGCAAACGTGGGGCAAGTTAGCAGCGAGTCCAGATCGAGCGTCCCATCTACGCATAATGTGCGTAGATGACTCCAATGTGCTTCTGGAACTCTTGCTACTTTAGCGTCAAGCCGTTGATGAATTTTGCGTGATAATGTGGCATAGGTTACATGCAATACTGAAGCATAGATGATGCTACTCTAGGGTAGCGTAATGCAGGGTCTCCAAGCTAAGCGTTCCTTATTATGCAGGGTCTGGGGCTAGAACAGCCTTGTGCCAATGACCAACACAACACACCGGATGTTCAGTCCCTCCAAAATAACGACAAAATAAGCTTTCGGCAGTGGAAGCCCCCCCATCGGCACTAGAAAGCCACTCGGTACCGGAAAAGGCATTCCTGCTTTAGTCCCCGGCCGTTCCAGATCACGGTGACGCCTAGCATTGAGGCGCACATAGTTTTTTTTAGTAAATGCAGGAGCTCAGTTCAGGGTCCAGTGTCAGAAACGCCCAGGTCAATGTTACAATCATGACATTGTTGCAACCGCCGACATGATCAATATCTTGAAAGGGCTGGATAGATATGCAGGTTTTCCTGAATGTACGCAGAGGTACGGGAGCAAATCCATAAAGTCCGGTTGAGTGAACAAACCACACAAGCCGAGAACCGAACAAAGGTTATATAACCAGCCCTTTAGCAAATCGCCGCCATTGGCCCGTAGAGCCGGGAACAGACGAGCTACCCCACCGATAATGAATTTCTACAGGAAGTAGCAAGTGTTCAGTGCGAAATTAATTTTCCCATCAACTCGATCTGCGCACGGTTACGCCAAGGTGCGCGGATCGGGAGAGGGGGGCGCCCGCGGCACGGGGGGGCTAACCTTGTCAATTCCTCTTGTTCCTTACATGGGCAACATGCGCTGTCATGGGGATTACAGTAGCTGGAACGCTAGAGCGAGTCTGCTTGTTTCTGGTCACCAGTCAAGGTCGTTTCACTCTGAAAGAATCACATCTTATTGCTCTGTTTTTTATTGGTTTGGTTTTTTTTTTTCTCGGTTCCTTAGACCAGTTTGTCCTTACAGGTGCATTACCAGTAACCGGAGAAAAAGAATATAGACGCGTACTGGCATAGTCAGTCTGGGCAAGGCAGTTGAGTTCGGACTTGTTTGGATGATTTTCTCCGAAGAAGTGACTTGATATTTGCATACGGAGGTCATGTTGCTAACTTCCCATGGGTTAGCACAATTTGCGAAAAAAAAAGAGAAAAAAAAAAAATTATCCGGAAAAAAAGAAACAGGATATAAATTCTGATATCCAAGAGCAGTTCCATTATAACGCAAGCTACATAGGCAAACTCGAGAGCTTCAAGAGCTTTAACCAATTTCTTGTACAGTACCTGCATATGACTTGGACTGTTGGTACCTGTTATGGCCCACCATGAGTATCTTGACTAAACAAACTTGTATTCGTTCATACCGTTTGACTTTGTCTGCCATAACTTAGGCTTGTAACATTCGTAGATGAGCTGCTTGCTGTTTTGAGGCTTCTCCTGCTGCACGGAAAGCATGGTATGGATTAGGACAAGTCTGGCGCATATCATTCTAATGAATATTAGGGCCGGCGTCCGATTGAGGGCAGGAACAAGCTAGAATAGTACCAAAAAAAAAAAAAAAAAAAAAAAAACCCAAACTCTTTACCAAAGGTCAGCTGCTTTGTAAGGCTTTGTAGGGCATTTTCTAACACATACTCACCTTTGGTTTTCGAGCTAAGATGGAAAACTTAGCACTCCAAGCAACTCGTCCCATCAATACCCCTGATGCCTTACACAGGTTTCGGCGACCTAACGTATGCTGATAAAAGTACCGAGCCGAATTTGGTTATCCGTGAAAGGCTGTTTTGATGCCTCATCTGTAGCAAGAGCGGGTTAGTTTCTTGGAATGCATGCTTTCTTTCTTTGCTGCTTACAAAAAGCAGTATCCAATGATAGCTGGGTGTTGCTGCGTATGACATGAGACAGGTAAACCCTACTACTTACAGGTCCTGCTATCGACTGACTGTAGCACTGAAAATACTACTATCACTCTCTCTAGACTAGCCTAGAATAGTCCGCATGTCCGCATGTCCAATGACAAATGTAATGGCGCAGAGTCTCGTCATGCGACCATATACCTCTTTGTGCTTCAAAACTCCGATTGGATCAAGTGCTAGATTGGATCTTGCAGTCCTTTTGACTCAAATAGATGAGGCTTAACTTTTTGTCAGGCCCATGACAGGCAGACGACGAGCTGCAATCCACAGACTTTTGTGTGAATCCAGCTAACTGGCAGAGTTTGTAAGCGACGAAGGGAATAACAAGAAAGAAAGAAAAAAAGGAGACTGAACACGTAATCGAGCCATATGGCAAACCTTCTCAGTTCAAATATATAGACAGAGTGATAGAGAGAGAGAGAGAGACAGAAGAACAAAAGACAAAGACTGAGCAGCACTAAACCGACTCGGTTCATCGGCAGCATTTTCTTCACTTCGGTTCTTCCCAAACGAGAGTAGGCGCACTTTCGACAGAACGTACGCCAAAAAGCTTAAATACCACTGATAATCGATTGAGTTAGTCTTTTTCTGGCCATGGATGGGTTGGTCTAAAACCCACGTGCGTCTTGGTTGTGTCAACCCAGTCCTGCTGGTAAAATACTGCCATTGTCAGCCATCTAAGTTTGCCTCCACTGTCGAGAAACTTCCCAGTCCATCCCAGAATAGGTAAGCTACCACCTTAGGGGCTACCGGCTCCCGGCCGAACAATCTGCCAGGTAGTGGCTTATGGGGTCCAGACTACACGATAGACCCCGCAGCCACTTCTTGACTGGAATTCCAGGCTGGCCTTTGGTCCGACCCTGGTACTTGATGCTTTTACTTATAGGACCGCAAAACTGTAGCGTAAAAACAAAATGCCCTAGCTGCAGTAGCCGATGGGGTGTGAATGAGGCATGGGAAAAGGGTCAACGATGGGCATTTCTGTCAAGGTTTGGACCCTGAACTCCTCTAATATGCAAGAAAAAAAAATCTTTGTGATTATAGATGATGGTATAGAGCTGGCCTGAATGCTCGTCTGTTCCAGTTGAGCCAATATGTTTTTTTTTTGTTTGTTTTTTTCTTCAATATTATTAGGCGACTGTCTCTCTGTCCATATGTCCCTGCGATTTGGCTTTTCTTCTTCTTTCTTCCATCTCTCTCATTATAGTTCTCTTTTCTTTGGTTCCCGGAGAGGAATCTCCGTTCACTTAGCCGTTCATATTTTGGACACAGGAAACCCCTAATAAACGTCTTCAAATTCTCAAACAAGGAAAAGGGCAGTTTGTTGACATGAGCTGGGATGATCGCTCACGACTGGCCGGGAAATCACTTTTCATCCCACAAAAAGAAGAAAACAAAGCAGTCAAGGAAATACCTGACCTTGTCCTGATCCACTGTTAACCGTGTTGGGGTTTTCCCTGTTGACAAGGACACTAACTGCGTAGAAGGCCACTCAGGAACCAGAGATGCCATGTGGTCGCCGAAGACGGTCGGCGACCAAGTTGGGATGGAAAGAGAGAAATGTTACGCGGAATGGCATGATTGGTCGTATTGCAAAACATTGGATCACAATGCAAATGGCGTACCAACTGGTTTGCCGCTCTTCAAAGTACTGGTGTCCCTATTTCAATATACCCCATCAACCATTATGAATTATATAAGAGCGGGGTTTTTTTTTTTTTTTAAAAAAAAAAAAAGGAAACGACCAGCGAAACAAAAACCCTTGAAGCTTTTTCTCGCGCAGTCAGGGTATCTAGGATGGTCTTATCAGTTCCTTGCCAACATCAAGGAGATAGATAGTACCACAGATGTCATCATTTAAGGATGCAGCAGACAAAAAGCACATCAGTGACATAACATTTCCATGTTATTATATAGCTAGCTTTCAACACACATCGAGGCCTTTCGCATTCCCAAACCACCCACGAGAACATAGTTGCGGAAACATCTCCGCAAGTGACGTCTTTACTACGTATACTTACCTTGAGCAGTAGGTCAGGGTAACAGTGCGTCCCATAATGACAACAACGTACTTTGCACTCATCTTTCAGCACACTTTTGTAGAGACATCCCTCAAGCCACGGCACTTACCCAACGCGGATGAACCGGCACCCCCTCCAGCACCAAGGCAAAAGAACAGAAACCAACGTAGCATATCAGCATTATGGAGACGTCCGGGATGGTTCGCCTTGTCTCCACACAGCCGGGGCAGATCCCGAGATTGCCCCGTTCGAGGAGCCGGGAAACCAAACCAAACACATGTCCACCTTGACCCCCGCTTCCCCAGTACTGTATGCAACACGACTCAACTCCCCCAGAAAGCTTAAATCAATTAGGATTTATTTGATTTTATCTTTTTTTTTTTTTGTCTTTTGTTTTGCTCGTAAATGTTTCCCGCCAATTTGGGTTCGGAAGTGGTTTAAGCTGCAGCCACTAAACCTTTCCTCTACTAATGATACTCCCACCCCGGGTTTGCCTTTTTGAGCAAGGCGACCGGCTTACGGCAAGACCCCGAAAAATGGTGCCGCGAAAGAACCGCTCCCACTTTATTGAACCCCCTTCCTCGCCCTCCCCCTGGGGCCCGGAACGTGTTCTCCTTCCGCTATCACACCCAAGCCAGACCATATACCGTGTAGGCGTTAACTTTTTTTTCTCCTCTTTCTATTTCGCCACATTTCCAAGTAATAAACTGGACCCTGAAACCACATTACGTTCTTATCTCCAAGGCAGAGAGGAACATTGCCACGAAGCTTGCTAACAAGCTCTTCCAGCATCTTGCGACCCCTGGGAGGAAGGAAACAAAAAGGGAGAGGGGGGCTCGTCGGCAACACGAAACAGTACGAACCGGGAAGACTGGCAAGGAAGCAAAGAAAGACACAAAAGGAAAGCCCAGGAAACCACGACAGCATTCATAAGCAATAAAAAAAAATTGCAAGCAAGACGGGAGGGGAAAAGAGAGGGGGAAAAAAAAGACAGCCAAACCTGAGCTGCGGGATGGGAAAAGGCCCAAAAAGCAAAAAGCGGCACGACAGAAGGAGGCCATCAAAGAGGAAATCTTTCAAACGACCTGCGATGGGATCATAATAAGGACCTCGAGGTCACCAAAAACCAACCCTTTTTTGTTTATTTTTTATTTTTTATATTTTTTCATTTCTTATTCTTTTTATATCCTTTTTTTTATTTTCCATTTTCTCTCCGTTTTTCACTCCACCCCCTTTCGACAGCGGACACGACATCCGCACTACGGAAACGACTTCTTTCTCACTCCTGGACTCGCCGCTCTTCATGTATATTATGGCCTCTTCCGGAGATTTGAGGCCTGCTCTCTACGCGGCCCCGGCCTCGCTCATGGTCCTGACCGGCCTGCTGGTGGGATCGAGAACGTGGGCGCGGCTTACCTTGACTGGACTACGTGCCGATGACAGTTAGTGCGGCTCGCTCATACTTGTCTTGTTTTTATTTCGTGGTTTTCTTTTTTTGAGACTTGAGGGAGCTCCCTATGCTGACATGGGAGACTTGTTGTCTGTCCTCTAGTATTCATAATTTTTAGTTGGGTAAGCAAAATCACTCCCTATGAAAACCGCCACAAAGAGTTTTCACCCATGGAAAAAAAAAGACCTCCGCTAACAATAATTCAAACAAAAACAAAAGGTTTTCAATGCAGTCTTCTGCATCCTCGTCATGGTCCTCACTTCAATCGGGCTGGGATCCGAAGCTAGCGACGTGAGCCCCGAGAACTACGCCCAGTACCTCAGGCTCATTACCGTCTGCGCCATCTGCTTCAGCTTCGGCACGTCCCTCGCAAAGTGCTCGTTTGCCGTGCTGTACCTGCGCCTGATCCCGAACCGATACGTCCAGATTCTGAACCGCTGCATCATCGTCTACGTCCTCTGCCAGGCCATCGAGGAGACCTTGGTCAACGTCTTTCAGTGCCGACCGGTGGCAAAGGCTTGGGACCCCGCCATTGAAGGCACATGCGTCAATATTAAGACCATGTGGTGGGTGGGCGTAAGTTTTTTTTTTTATTTATTTCTTTTTTGTCTCTTATTTTTCTTGGTCTATTTTCGCCAGGAACCCGATACTGTTCATGTTCAAGCTTTGAGGTGTTTTTATAAAAGCTTGCTGACCCACGTGCTTATTCTTCGCCATATAGTTTGTATCCAATATCTGCACAGATTGGATCCTCTTCCTCGAACCTATACCTTTTATATGGGGACTGCAGCTCATCTCGGTCACCAAGAAGATCGGCCTCAGCTTCATGCTATCCGTTGGCCTTCTGTACGTCCAACCCTTTAATTTTGGTAAAATGATAAACATGCTTTCATACCATACCACAACTAACCTGTCCAAAGTAGTCTCTGTATAATATCCGTGAAGAGGCTCGTCGAAGCTGCAAGAACCACAATCAACGACGGAATATGTCAGTTTCCATGCCCCGCATCACCAACCAACAACCCACTTGAAGCTAACATCCTTCCTGTAACACCCGTCCCCCCCAGACCTCCTAGCCGAGCCATTAATCTGGTCCATCGCCGAGCTGAGCGCCCTGATATTATGCTCCTGCATCCCGGCGCTCCGGCAGACGCTGTTCCGGATCCCGTGGCTCAACCGCGCGCTGGGGCTCGGGTCCAAGCTGAGCTCGGGCCGAGCCGACCGCTACAGCAAGTCGTCGTCGTTTGGCGCGTCGCGCTTCTTCTTCAACCGCCGGGTGCGGTACGGCCGCTCCACCAGCTGCAGCGGCGGCGGCGTGACCGAGGTCGGCGCCTGCGGGAGCCAGGCCGACGTCGAGGACAAGAGCAGCAGCAGAAGCAGCAGCAATAACAACAACAACAACAACAACAACAACAAGCAGCACCAGGGGCCCACGACGACCACGGCCGAGACCGAGGGTCGGCTCGCCCCGAAGCGGAACCTCCTCATGCCGCCGGCGTTCTGGTCGAGGTCCGGCCAACCTCGTCAGCCCATGAACCTGCGGTCGGGGATCCAGTCCAACCTCGAGGTGAGCAGCGCCCGCGATATCAAGAGCAGAGCCACGCAAAGTACCGACTACGTACCGTCGAGGCCGAACCCCAGCGAATCATGCCATGACCTTGAATACGAGCAACAAGCAAAGTCACACTTGTGCGGGGAACAACAACAACAACATCATCAACAAATGGGGATGAGGATAATAGCAATCGAGGGCCAGGAGTTTGACCAGATGAGTAGTCTGGACCCTCTTGGCAGCGAAACCGAAGATTATTACACAGAGAAACCACCACACGCCGAGCCATGTTTACAAGCACCAGCACCAGCACTTCTCCGAGACAGCAGAACAACACAACCCATTGAAAATCACGCCAGCCATAGGTGATGCTGAGCATGTCACGTCACCGGCGGGGCGGATCCTCATGTCTAAGCTGAAAGAATCAGCAGAGCAAAACGACTCAGATAGTCGTATTTACGAGGGTTGGAATCTGTACCAGTTCTCCTTTATGTTTTCAACAACCTCAGCGTGTTTTGTTGTTTTAGACTGGCAAACATGAGCATGAAAAACGGCGAACTTTTATTTTTATTTTTATGTTATAGTACCTATTTGCTTAGCCTTCAGGAAGCTATTAAAAAGCAAATCATGTAATAATACCCAATTGATCGGCAATCAGATTTCAGCAGTCGAGCTGCGTTAGAGCCACAACGTTTGTGCCAAGCNNCTTTTTGAATGAGCCAACCCGATCACGATATCAGTGCCTGACGGGCTTGATACATCCCAAAAGCGGAGCCAAAGTCAGAGCGTCTCGAGATGTTACCTAGCAGTTATCTTTGGTTTGATCGATTGGACCAGGTAATTAAAACTCCCAGCCCTCATGACCATTTGCCAGACAAAAGCTTAACTATCCAAGTCTCGACTACATTAAAACATTCCCATAAAGCCAAAGATTAACTTTTTACTGTACCGGATTGTGAGCGTAGAGGAAGTTGGACCCTGAATTATGCCATGCATGAGAATCTGACTCGATTATCACGGTCTGTTTCAAGTTGGGCAATCGGTTGACTCACCGACAGGAACGAGTGAATTTCCCCTGGCCCATTCCTTGACACCGCCGTTGCGTCCCCAAACTCTCTCTGGCTTCTTGAGGTCGAGAGGACCGGTGGTTGGAGGGACATGTGCCAATAGGATGAAGACATAGCGGTGCGGGCCCGTCTTTTCAGGAGGCGAAGGTGGCCGGTACGAAACCACATCTTCCAAGTCACCAATCGACAAAGTATGACAGTCAGACCCTTCCATTCTGGGATTGACGACAGGGTGCCCCGTAGCAACCCAATGACAGACCTCCGTCTTTTCAGGGTCGTCGCGTGCTGGGACATCAGGGTCTGTCATGGCAACTGCATAAGTCAGGTTGGCCAGATTGGAGTTCGGACCAATCTTGGGTTCTAGACCACAAAGTATTTCTGTATGGATAACTGGAGTGAGCGTTATGGATGGTGCCTTTGATATCCAATCGCCAGGCTCAACATCGTTGCCAAGATTTGCCCGATGCTCATCACCGCCAGGCCACTCGACAGTGATCAGAAAAGCAGGTTCAAAGTCCTCAATGACTAGCAAGCCCATATTTGATACTGAGTTAGCTGAGTATGTTTTCGGGATTCGGACTGAGTGATCAGAATAGTATCCTTCCATGTCTCATTGGTGGACGCACCTTCGGGAATGATCTTGGACTCGAGAAGCCTGTAAGCAGGATGCAGAGTCAGGTCGGGGTCAATCGCAACAGGGTGATCTGATTTGTTGCAAAAACAAGCTGAAGAAGTCAGAATTCTGCATACGCATCGTGGACCTTGTCGCTGTCGGGGGATGACAAGGCTTGGTTGCGGTCAGGTCCCAGAGGCTTCTGATTGGTATCCGGCGCAATAATGCTGCCGACAGCCAAGGAGGTGAAGAGCACCATGGAATGTAGGCGAAACATTGTGAGGATTGGCGATGAAGCCTCGCAAGATGAGTGTCTTGTTCTTTTAGTAGAATATCGATCTCACAAGGTAGCTAGCAATTCCGAATCCGTTGCTTGCCGATTGAGAACAGTGATAGCAAGAGCTTCGACTTTTTGTCTGGTGTGAAAGAATCTGTTGCCCGGACTGTCCGTTGCATTGCACGAACCACCTGATGACTACCTACCTACCTACCTACCTACCTACCTACCTACCTACCTACCTACCTACCTACCTACCTACCTACCTACCTACCTACCTACCTACCTCTGAGTACCTTACCTACCGATCCAAGCAGTTAGATACCTAGGTAGCTACTTATGGCAGTGGATGATGTCACGTCGTTCTACTTTTTGTCTTCCGTCCAATGTGCCTGCCAACGTGTGGTCCCCGCTCCTGCAGACCAACATACTGTACTCTTATGAGGGGAAGATGTTAATAGAAAGACTCAGATACGAACGCTTCAATCGTGTTCGCATGTCTACCTAGATTGGGGGGTTTTCCATGCTGTGATCCAACTTTGCTTGCTGACGAAACCAACTGCAAGATGACGATAGTACCAGTGTTTGCAATTTCACAATCTTTGTCATCAATTGCAGCACAGCGGCATCGAAATTAGACACACAACACGTCTTCAGGAGATGGGGCAGGTCAGGACGCGTCCAGGCGTTTCCTTTTGTTTATCTAGCGTCTAACGCTAGCTACCATGACATATAGCCCTAAAAAGGAGAGGATGGACAAGCTCCAGCCAGCGAGATCTTCCTTTTCTTTTTTGGGAGCTACATAAGCAAATAAGGTATACTATGCATACGAAGGCCTCCAGATCCACGCCATATACGTCGTACTCCCAGTAAATTGTTTGACCCATTACATTACATTAAATTACATCCACTTCCTCCCCAGACGACCCTTGACTTTCTTATCTCTACCCCGCCTTCGCCTACACAGGCTCCACCTCGCCCGCTGCGATCACCTTTACATCATCCTTCGTCGCTCAATGTGGACTGGAAGCTAGCTATATCAGGTTAGTGTACTGTCGGGCCGACTTCCCGGATGGCTTTGTCATCTGGGGTAGCGCAGCTTTCGCTTGATGTTGTTCTATCGACTGTGGGGCTCTCATGTAAAATGATGGGGTGAGGCACCCAGTAACCATTACAGGGCAATCCCACTTTCGAAATCGACAGATTTGTTTTCGTTGCTTGTGTTTCGTCATTGTAGCCACCATTCTCATTCATTCCAACACCATCCTGCGTCGCGGTCTCTGCTCTCTCTTTGGACCTCCATCGAGGGCAGCGATGCTCTCCCCACCACACTCCAGCCCGAGCTCCGACTCGGAGCTGGTCTCAAAAGTTGTTGTCGACCGCCTGGCCGAGCTCCCCGAAGATTTGCTACTTCGCATATTCGAGCTTGTCGGACAAGCATCCAAGCGCGATCTGTGCAACGTGTCGCGCCTCAACCATCAGTACCACGCCATTGCAGATTCGATCCTGTACAAGATGATACAGTTCGACCGCCCGGAGCATCACCTTCGCTTCAGCCAGTCACTCGGTCGCCGTCCCCGTCGCGGCTCCCTCATCATGGGCGTGCGCCTTGACTACCCGGGGGGTCATGGTCGCAAGCTGTCACAAATCAACCTCGACGTACCGGTTATGGTCGACGATGTCTCGCACATGGAACATCCCTCGTCTCGTTTCGATGTCCTAACCCGCATGATCTCGACCATGTCAAACCTGGAAATGCTAGAGATTTCTATGCCGGATTCACTCCTCCACGGAATAGGTGGCCTCTTCAACGGCCCATTTGACCTGGCATGCTTGAAAACCTGCACGCTCTTTTACCAATGCCCAAACGACGCATATTGGGACCTCAAGGAGAATATCCACATCTTCTCTCACCCAACGCTGGAGTCGCTCATCATCCGCAAAGCCAAGCTGGACTACAAGGGATTTGACTTTCTCGAAAAGCCGGCAAAGACGTCCCTCGAAAAGCTCCACCTGATCGAGTGCGACATCAGCGACGATGCCCTGGGCGACATTCTCGAGTTCCCCGAAGCTCTCAAAGAGTTCGTCATGACACACCTCCCTGAGCCCCACCCGGAGTTGGAAGAGAGCTCGGACAACGCCGGTGACTACATCATTGCCCTTCAGGGCGCGGCACACTCCCTCGAGACCGTCGTACTTGACATACCGACGCTGGGCGGTCGCAGAGCGATGCGAATGCGTGAGTTTGCCGCTCTCAAAACGCTGCGTCTTTCGTGGGACTACCAGTTGATGGGCAAAACGTCCAAGAAGCCTCGCATGCAGGGCGTCGGCCTGCCGCCCGAGCTAGAGACGCTCGAATTCTTCTGCGAGCTGGGGACGGACGAAGAGGTGTCGGACTTGTTCCTGAACGCCATAGAGAATAAGAAGGTCATGGCTAGGAACCTCAAATCGTTGATTGTGGTTGAGGGAGAAGACCGACGGGTATCAAAGGAACTAATAGAAGCTTGCAAGTCTCAGCACATCAAGTTGGATATAATTGGCGGCACTTTAGATGAAGATTTCTAGACTAGAGCAGACATAGATCGAGATGTCTTGTGGTTTCGTAAGTTTTTTTTTTCTATTGTGTTTTTCATTATTTTTTTCTCATGAAATATTTCGCATAAAAGGTGTTGGGGGCAGGTTTCCTTGGATATGGGCATCGTTACGACATAAAATATCAAGAAGGGGGGGGGGGGGGGG
>NC_043741.1:3323618-3324984 GCF_004337985.1 Pyricularia pennisetigena
TTCTAAGGCGCCGTGTTCTGGTGAGAAGGAGAAGAAATTTTTTTTGCTTTCGTCTACCTATATACCATGTATTCTTCCGTGTCTCAACTCATTCTGTCAAGTGCCTTCCTCAATTCAGGTCCTGGTTCGTTATGTTGCCGTACATAATAATGTGCAAGGCTGAAATATATATGAACGATGGGGAATACTGGTATGACGGCCCAGATCCACCACAATATTATTTACAACCAACAAGAGAAGCACGCCATGTTTTTATTCTATGGTTTACAAAGGGTGGCGTCCTCTGATTGCCGGAACATATGCTTCCTGGGTAAAGTCGACGCATGACTGGTAAGTCTGCCCCTGACCAAACCAATACCATTGCAGAGCCTAGCAGAGAGTTGTGTCAGCTTCAAGACATGACCCGTGTGACCAATCAAAGCCACAAGAAGGACTACAAAGAAAAAAGAAAGAAACCAATACTCACACAAGCCCCAGCCTCAACGCAGCGGCCGCCCAACTCAGGCACCGTGACGTTGAACTCGACCTGATCGCTGGGCAGGTTGGGAAACATGGCTGGGTCGGCGTAGCCGTCCGCCCAGACCCTGAGCGGCTCGCCGACGACCTCGTTGGCGGCCAGGTCGACGATGCTGACGTTGGCGAACCCCTTGTGCGGGATGCGGATGTTGACGGCAAAGTCGACGACGTCGCCGGCGGCGTAGCGCTGGACCTGCGCCTTGTTGTCGTCAAACTGGTACCCCTTGCACAGCCACAGGTTGCACAGCGCCGCGTCGTACCCCGTCCCGTTCCACGCCGGGTTCCGCTGCAGGTTCTCCGGGTACGACGTCCCGTCCGCCGTGTAGTGGTCCACCATCGTCTGCCCGCACACCGCCGCTGCCGCCGGGCCCGGCTGCCGCGTCGCTGGCGACGTCACCATGCCGTGCGACGCCGCCTGGGCGACCAGGGCGAGGATTATGGGTGTTGAGGAGTGCATCTTTTTTTTGGACTTGTTTTGCTTTTTTGTTGGAGGAGGAGGAGGAGGAGGAGGGGGTTGTATAGAGGCGAGGTGAGATGTGGGATGGGGAAAGGGGTAGGCTTGACTAAACCGGCTGCTTGGGCTGAAAAAAAGACCGTTTATATATCGTGAATTATCATAGACGGCCGAGCTGCGATTGCGTAAACCCTTTTTTTTTCATCCATGGATATCTAAATTCCGTATCACACAAGTGGTATATCCTCCGCGTGTTTCCGTGTTCGATATTCAGAGGACCCCTGAGTGCCAAGCTCAATCCGCGTGGAAAGTAGGTTGCATTGGAGGGAAATAAGGCGCCAATATCCAGTCCATGTTTTTCGATTCCCGCCCGAGTTTGTGCTACCTTTTTTTTTT
>NC_043741.1:3325061-3444184 GCF_004337985.1 Pyricularia pennisetigena
TCCGACGTTACACCATCACGCACTTGTGCACAAGACCGCCGATCCGATTCGCTGCTGTTTGTTAAGAGGTCTCTTTCCCATCCACCCTTGCGGCTTTTATTTGGTTTGGCTATAGGTGCCAGACGAGAAACACAAGATAAACATTACAGAGGTGAATTGGTTTCCCTTGTGTCGGCTAAATTGAACCAGGGGACCGGACTTTGCTTCTTTGGGGTTGCCACTAACCCGTTTTCTCACAAAACATACACAATTGCCCTCCCGCGATCGACATTGACGGAATGGGAAAGCAATACAATGGCCGGCAGCAAGAGTGCCGTGATTTATAATAATCACATTGGTTTATATATTGGACCGGACTAACGCAGCCTCCCGAGCCGGGCTTTTGGCGGTCTCCGAGCTTTTTTTCTAGTTTTCTTTTTCTTGTCCTCGGCCTTCGCATTTTCCGTAACACCGGCGTCCTTGGAAAGCTCACTATTGACATTAGGATAGACATTGCCTCATATTAGACTAGCCGTCTGTCACACATGCCTTACCAAAACATTCTGTTCCGTACTGTCGACTTTCCTTTCGACTTTAGGCCGGACAGCCTGGGCCCGGCTCGCTATCGGTCGAGTTCGCATGCATCTCGGTGATGCTCACGACGCTCAACGTCAGGTCCGGCGGCCCGCCATCGAACTTGGACCCTCCCAGGATCATGAGGTGGTCGGTATTGTTCTGGAAGACATGCAGGGCTCGGCTGTAGGCGCCCGGCTGCGGCGAGTAGTTCTTGACCCACTTGTCCGGGTCGCCGCCGAACCTGTTGGTGTAGACCTCGTCGTAGTCGGCGTCCGAGACGATGATGGTGCCGTTCGGCCCTCCGACCGGCGACCAGACCACGTACGGGGAAGCGTTGGGCGCAAAGTTGCCGCCAATCACTATCGGGTGGTCCTCTGCCGAGTCGAAGAGGAGAGGGTCCGAGGCTATGCGGTAGTGCACCGGGTAGTTGGCCCCATGCGACGACGAGTTGCCGATCGGGAATTCGTAGACGACAATGTACTTGTCCATTGTCTCGATCTTTGCCACCACTGTCATGCCGGGCCGAGCAATGTACAGGTCGTACGCGACGTCGTTCACCACAGGGCCCCATGTCTTGAGGTCTCGGGATGTTTGGTGAGCAAGCTTTTGTCCGTGGAGAGGGTCGCGCTGGTCTGAGTAGTAGCAGACAATCTGGTGGTCATAGAGCCTTGACAGTAGTCAACGTCAGCACGTAAAAAGACTTTCCCAAGGGGCGTATCATGGAAGCTCTGAGTGGACATACATCAAGAATGGCTCCCAAACAGGATCAGCACCGTTGGTGGTGTTTGGTCTTCCACCCTGCGTCACGCGACTGACAAACTCCCAGCTGCGACCCTTGTCTAAGCTGGCATAGACATCAATCTTGGTTCCATTCTCGCTCCAGCTGTTACCGGAAGCCAAGATGGTACCCGCGGAGTAGTCCCCGATTGGCTCCGTCAGCTCCATCAATGCTGGCTGCGCACTCATCCCCCAGCCGTTGACCTGATCGGTGATGTTGGACACCCATTCCCAGCTCACACCGCCGTCCCCGGACTCGAAGACGGGAAAGTAAGTCGGCTTAGTCAGGTTTGTCCGCAGAGATGCCGTCACCAGCAGCTCTCCACTCTCGAGCTCGACATGGCGTGGGTATGAGAGTCTCTCTCCTTCCCGAGCCTTATATATGACGCGGTTGTCAAAGAGGCTGAACGGCTCGAGCTCGGGCGACTCATTCTGGGCCGCAACGAGGGCACCGGCGGAGAGGATTCCAACGTTCACTAGGCTGAGACGCATCCTGGCAGGGAGTTTGGGTGCTCTTTTAGTCGGCTTGGGGTCTGAACTGTCTTTGGAGGTGGAGCCAAACAGGACATATCTAGAGTGCTAAACTCTCACTTTCAATACGTGCTTTATCACCTCAAAAAGGCCAGTGGCGAGCTATCTGGAAAAGCGTCAAAGACGTCATCTCGCTTGCTTGCGGCTATTATCCCACGAGCAGGCAAGCGGCGTGTGGTTGTGCTATTTCAAATTAGCCTTTAATCCTCCCTGGTAAGATCTCGTGCAGCCAGGGGCGGGGTTCTCACCACTAATGGCTTCGGAGAATTGTAGGGGTTATATGGCTCGAGTTCCGCGAATCAGATCCATCAACGAAACATTTGCCTCGTGTGCACGGCATCGTAGTTTCCTGTAAGGGTCTTATTGAGTAATGTAGCTCAGGCGAGTAGGGGTCGCGAATCGAATCAGATGGTTACCGAACCCCCTATCTGATATATTGCATATTTTGCGGTATCAGCTGCTTGTCAGCCTTACCCTGTCCGCGCTCAACAAAAAAACGAAACGCGATTGCCGAACAACTACAACATTTGCAGACCTTTCAGCCGTTGCATTCATCCAATTTTTACCGGAAGTAAACCGCAAGGCGTGGCGCTATCGTCCTGCAGCACTCCAGAAACGATACAACAGGCTAAATGGTAAGGGTAGTATTCGGCATTTCTTTTTCTGGGGTAAGACCGAAAGCAAAGGATCTCGATGTAGACTTATGTCATGCTTCCGACCTCTCGGAATTGGTTGCCCTGTGCTTACAAGGACCCCTTGTGCGGCCGGCACTTACTAGGCGATGTCACACGAAGTAGTTCAAGGCACGAAGCAACTATGGCGCCGAGATTGGTCTGATGGTATAATACATCCGATACCCATGGAGCCAAGCAGGGCAGTATTGATGATGGCTATGCCATATACCGTGGGAGATTGATGCCATTGGGCTGGAATGTCAGGGCTAAAGCCATAAACTAGGATTGGGTTATGAAAGACTGTATGGCCGATAGTAGATTGCGCTTGGCGGGCAGTGGCCATGTGGAGGAGACCAGAAATGGGTTCAAAGTGAGGCTCCGTATGTCCAAAGACCTTCGGCAACTGCCTAAGCCTTCTTGGCCTCAGTGCTGTTGTATTGGAAGCCAAGACGACCGTCTGTAGCATCGAGGCGTGTCCGGCCGTAGTCTTAAATGGGCTGAACGTCGTCAGTAGTTCGATACGCGCGCCGCACTCAATGCAGTTCTCTCCATCATCCCATAGTTTGCCTCTTCAAGTCGGCCTCTAAGCCATAGCAAAGATGACGTATCAGACACGCATCCTAGGCCTTGTCGCCGCCATCTTACTGTTGCTTGGTCTCACCGAGGCCGCCCGCTCGGCTGGTTGCGGCAAGACCAACACCATCCGCAGCCAGCAGTACACTGCAAACATCAACGGCAAGCAACGTCAGTACATAGTCCGTCTGCCGGATCAGTATGACAACAACAAGGCTCACAAGCTCGTCTTTACCTTCCACGCCCTCGGCGGCAACGCCCAGCAAGTCGCCCAGGGCCAGGGCGGCACCATCGCGTGGTACGGCCTGCCCCCGCTGTCCAACAACTCTGCCATCTTCGTCTCGCCCAACGGTCTCAACGCCGGGTGGGCCAACCAGGGCGGCGAGGACATCACTTTCATCGACAACATGGTTCGGACCATCGAGGCGGACCTATGCGTGGAGACGTCGCAGCGCTTCGCGACCGGCTTCTCGTACGGTGGTGCCATCTCGTTCGCCTGGGCCTGCGCCCGTGGCAGAGAGGTGCGCGCCATCGCCCCCATCTCCAGCAGCCAGTTGTCCGGGTGCGAGGGCGGCAACGAACCCGTCGCCTTCATCGGGCAGCATGGCACGTCTGACTCGGTCCTCCCCACGGCGGGCGGCCGCGCCTTGAGGGATCGCTTTGTTCGCAACAACGGCTGCACACCCATCCAGCCGGAGCCCCAGCCCAACGGAGGCCGTCACGTCAAGGTCGACTACCAGGGCTGTCGTGAAGGGTATCCTGTCTCATGGATCATCCACAATGGGGACCACAACCCAAGCCAGAGTGACCAGGGCAGCAACCAAGCATTTGCGCCTGCGTACTCGTGGAACTTCTTTAACCAGTTCCAGCCACAGTGAAAGAAATGGCGTGGTACTGAGGCTGGCATGGGGGAGCGTGTAGTTGGGATTTGGGGATGAAGATGTGAACACCAATGATTTCATCGAATTGAAGTGAGGTCGTTCTTCATTGCATACATAGCTTGTCTACCTACTTCTTTCAATGCCAGATATCGCGTGCGTTGACGAAATTATGTGCTGCCTGAGAAGCCAATGGCTTCGTGCATAATGATCTACTGGTCGCTAGATCTTCAATCGTTTTAACCGACGGTGCAGCCGGAGTGACATTGGTGGGCGTTTTCGAAGCAAATATCTAGCGACCCGGGAAAGCAATCAAATCAACCGTTATGTTCAATCCGGACGCCTATGTCATAAATCAAATCAACATAGCATCCATGATAAACAGTCTGTATCAATTGGACGCCGACAGAATTGGTGGTTGCCACAGAAAGCTGTCTGATATTTTATGCTGTTGAACAACGAGAAACGCGTCGTCGTCTCCGCAGCAGTTGATTTTGGGTTTTCAAAAGCAAAGTGTCGTCATTGTCGGCCACAGGCTTTGGGGAAGTGGGTGTGGCGGGGGGAACAGCCCACGGGGAACTTCACTTATCGATACTTAACAGCACTGTAATACCCCATTCATACGAGCGCTAGCGTGCCTTGCGCCTAACCCAAACAAGTGAGCTCAAGGGAGCTCTAGCACTAGCACTAGCACCAGCATCAGCACCATTGAACCACGATGCACATTGGACATTGTCATTCTACATCAAACCTATCGTTCTGGTGTCAGTCCAGCGCGGCGTCGGGTATTTTCCAACATCAAGGGTCTCGGCTGCACTTTATACCCGAACACAGAGACGAGACTGGCCCGTGATTGGTGCGCATTTGGGGGAACCTTGCGATTGCCAGTCCAAACCATGACCAACAAGACTTGGCCCACTTTCACAACTTGCACTGTTACCCGCTCATCGCGTCACTGGGTCAACTGGGCCCTCGAGGGTCGCATGTGGAGGGGCAATGCCAGCGTGAAGATGAGGGGTAGATCGCGAAGCAGTTAGGAGGGTGGATAGCGACTCGGAGTTTAAAACGAGCTCCTGCCCTCATATGTCTGTGACATTGGACTGTAGTTCCTGATTTTCATCTGTTGTTGTTCCGTCCAAAACCTGTGAATTCCACTAATACCAACGCTAGGAGATAGCACCAGTAAAGAGGCAACCCACAGGAACACAGGAACAATCAGAATCAACAGCAGTCAATATGGCCAAGACATCTATCAAGCTCAACTCGGGCTATGTGAGTTAAAGCATCTACGAAATGCGGTTCCAGCCATTGTCCTGGCTTTGTTGAAGCCACCACGACTAACGCTCCTTCACCATCCTCTTAGGAAATGCCCCTTGTCGGATTCGGAATCTGGAAGGTTCCGGTCGACAAGACTGCACAGGCCGTTTACGATGCCATCAAGCTCGGCTACCGACAGATCGACGGTGCATACGACTACACCAACAGCAAAGAGGCTGGCGAGGGTGTTCGTCGCGCCATCGAGGAGGGTATCGTCAAACGTGAGGATCTCTTCATCACCTCGAAGCTGTGGAACAACTACCACAAGTAAGTTGCGTTACATATACCGAGCCGGTACATACGAGATATGACCAGGCTCGCGACTAACCTCAAACTCTTTGCAGGTACGAGCACGCCATCGAGATGGCCAAGCACGAGGTTGACACCTGGGGCATTGGCTACCTCGACCTGTTCCTGATCCACTTCCCCATCTCCCTCGAGTACATCTCGCACTCCAAGATGCCCTACCCCTGCTTCTGGCCCGACCGCGAGAGGAGCCGCAGCACCCCTCTGCAGTACACTCCCGTTGCCGAGACGTGGTCCGCCCTCGAGAGCCTAGTCAAGACCGACTCCAACCCCGACGGCATCCTGCGCTCCATTGGCGTTGCCAACTTCCGCGCCCAGCTGCTCTACGACCTGTGGGGAAGCGCCAAGATCAAGCCCGCCGTCAACCAGATCGAGCATCACCCGTACCTGGTCCAGCCCCAGCTGCTCGCCATGCTCAAGGACCACAACATCGCCATCACCGCCTACAGCTCCTTTGGACCCCAGAGCTTCGTCGAGCTCGACCACCCTCGTGTCAGCAAGGTCGAGCCCCTCTTCACCCACCCCACCATCAAGGCCATCGCCGACAAGCACGGCCGGACCGGCGCCCAGGTCCTGCTGCGCTGGGCCACCCAGAGGGACATTGTCGTCATCCCCAAGAGCAACAACGTCGACCGCCTCAAGCAGAACCTCGACTGTGTCAGCTTTGACCTGACCGACGACGAGATCAAGCAGATCTCGGCCCTGGACTGCGGCGTTCGCTTCAACGACCCGGCTGACCTCAGCCCTCCCATCTACATCTTCGACTAAGAGAGGAAATAGAAGTGTGGGATGCCCTGGTCTGTTATGGTTCTAAACCTGAGTGTCAACAAAAATAAGGCACAGTTTAGGCCTGGCTGTAAAATACTAGACATAGCCAAAAGAATAACATTGAATTCATCCACGGATTGGTGAACAGACTTCAAATTTGTAGCAGCTTGTGCCACATACTGAGACTTTCCGGCAACGTCGGCTTTTGTTTTGCCGCTTTCAATTATGAACAGGACAATTTGCAGCGCCAAGTTCTGGCGCTAACAGTGGTAAACGGGGGGAACAGGCAGACACCGTACTACTCCAGGTGTAGGCAAACATTGTACGGAACGGAAGGAGCAGCTCAAAAGCCTCAGTGCTGCAAGTTCCAGTCATCGCAACTTCCTCTATTAGCCCGGAGCTGCAGTGTTTTCAGCAGTTTCCGTACAGCTACAAATTCAGCTATCTGTTGCTCAAACAAACAACATTCGCCAAAATTTTCCCCAATTGAGGTGCCCACGGTAAGGAAATCCTCACTTCCAAACATCGATATGGTAATGGATACAAGGAGGGAACAGAAATAGCCCCATTTAATCCTACTTGAAACTCCTCTATGGCATCCTCAGATATAGATCCTGACGGTTTTGGCCCAGAGTCTGCCCTCGCTTACTGTCTGGATTCATCTCTTGGGGAGCCGCTGCTGACCGACCACCGCTTCAACCCACTACATCCGTCATTGTTCACCGATATTCTCAATCAGTTTCCCGAGAACTCCAACAATGACGACAAGCTCCCACAACTCCCCTCTTCTAGTCCAGATATGGTACTAGAGAAATGGGAGGTTGGGAAAGAAGAAATAGATTTCATCAAAGAGGCATCGCGGAGCTTTTCCGAAGAGGATGTTGAGATGCCCATCAAGCAGGCTTTTCTCGATAATCTGCCCAGTAAGCCACGGCTACTAGAGCTGCCGCTCTTAACGCTTGCTAGCCAAGCGGAATCTCGAGCAATGTTTGATCGCCTCGCTACTGTCCCCCCGGTGTCACTGGTGTTCAACGAAGTACCTATGGATGATTTGGATGTACAAAAAGGTGAAGGCTTAGAATTTCCGCCATCCGCTTACACCTGCCGAGAAACCATGGAGAATGAGCTTCAGGAAAAGCTCGAAGTCACAAAAGAAGCTATTTGCTACCTGGCAGAAATAGTCGGGGCTGACCGCTCCGACTTGGAAGACGCACTTGTGATCAATGATCTCATGCCGCCGGCAAGATTTGTGAGCACTCGATATTGAATTCAGACTGGCGGAATCCCAAGCTAAAATATGTCCAACAGACGGCACAGGATCTTCGCCTGACGCCTCCTGCCACCCCCAGATTTGCCCACATGCAGTCGGAGCCCTGGGTACCGGGATCAGATGGTGCCGAGATCCCATCGCCTTCAGAGCCCAGATCTCTACTCAGCGACGACCTGAAAGCAATCGAGGCCCATATATTTAAGACAGATACCAAGCCCCAATTTGAAGACTTGCAAATGGCACACTTCTCGCCAGTCAAAGATAATCTGCCAACCTCGACACCTGAGGACGACCCAGCGATTCCGGTGCTGGATCATAAGAGGGTCAACGACTTCAAGCTTGAGCTGCCTCTCGTTGCGAGTAGGATTGATGAGCCACAAGAAATTAAGCTGTTCATAGATGACTTTGAGCCTCCTCTCATTGACTATGAGGTGGAAAACAAGGATTCCACGAGTTTAACAGCTCTTTTGGAGATTGATGCTTCGTCTCAGCTCCAACAGGCAGCAGAGAGAGTTAGGAAGTTGGCAGAACAGGAACAGATCGAGCCTCTCGATGGTCTTGCCAGACTCGCACTGCCGGTGATTGACACTACCCTGCCGGAGGCTGACTGGAAGGATGTCGGCGAGGGAGAGAAGCAAATGCTGGCACACATAATTAAGAGAAATTCTGAGGAATTTCAGCTGACTAAATGGAGGATCGACAAACGAGCTGAAAGGGATCTTCCATGGCTCATGAGTTTGTCGAGCGGTATTGTTCTCGCGGATGACGGACTAGAAGAGGTTGACGAAAGTATTCTGCAGCAGTTTTATGGTTTTGAAGACGATGTGCTGGGCATTTCAGCCCTCGCACAGAAGATTAAAGAACTTGCTGTCCTTCGGCGAACTGATAGTCTCGATGACGATGATTTGGAGCCAGCCTTCGCTAGAACACCGACGCCGATTGCAAAAGCGGTGCCTGTGCTACCTGATCCAGAAAACTCTGAGGACCTGATAAGTTGCATTCGGAAGAAGAGAAAAGCCTTGAAAGCCCTCGAGTCTCCACCGTTTACAAAGCGGATCAAGGGCAGAGAATCAGTGAACGACGAGGGAACGCTCTTGATGGCCGATGAATCTCCCGAGGGTGTCAAGCTACTGGCTTCATTCCTAGAGCTTAATGGTCATCGCAAGGCTGCACTTCGTCAGAGTCAGTACTTTAGGGCATCAGGCGACGAAGCAAGCCATGGTAGCTGCCATGCAAATCAATCTGCAAATGTACCAGACAAAAACACGTCAAATAAGACCAATGCTACGCTAGCAACTAAGCAATCTCAACAGCTCGCCACAGATACATCCGGAGATGTTCCATCGAATGCCACCAAGCCAGCACCCGTGCCTCGCATTGAACTTCCTGACTTTCCGCTGAAATTGGTTGTCTCAATCAGCCTACCTAGAGACCTTGTTCGACTACTTCAAACGCTTCTTCCCGGCGTCGAGTTGATAGAAAGGGACTATGATGCCTATAACTACTCAATGTGGGCAGCTGGTACTTCGGCTCCGTCCACGATCATATCAACGCTCGGGGAAGAAGCAGATATTACCCTGTCTCCAGGAGTAGGAATCATTCTTACAGCAACCGTGAATATGCGACAAGGGCCTTTGCAAGGCTGTGATGGCGACAATATTCTACAGCGACATGTACGCAAGACTTGCCGACGATATGAGCGCCTGGTGGTTCTGATTTCGGACAAAAGCCTAGACGACACTATACAACCTATGGCACCGGCAGACGAGCGGGCATTTGCCGATTTCCAGGCCTTTGCTAAAGGGCTTCAAGACGTCACAGACGTCAGCGTCTTTTGGGTCGGGGGTGGTCAGACTTCTCTGGCTAAATGGGTAGCCTCGCTGGCCACCGAGTGCGCATCGCTCGAGACAGCACCGTTCTATCGGCTGCTATGTCAGAGCGAGAGTCACTGGGAGCTGTTCCTTCGCCGGGCAGGGATGAACACTTTTGCTGCTCAGATAGTGTGCGGACTGCTTCAAAATCCGTTCGGAGCGGAGGCGACTAGCGTCTTCGGCGGCTCGGGACTTGCGGCGTTTGTGAACATGTCGGCAAGTGAGAGGGCTCAAAGATATAAAGCCGTCCTCGGCGGCCGGAGAGTTTTGGATCGGGTCAGCGAGGTGGTTGATCAAAATTGGGGACGCTAACTGTACAACCATTGCTCACTCATGTCTGCAAAATAGGGCGTGTTGATCTGGGTGCCAATTGAGTCGAATTTGGAACAATACAAGACCTACTTAGCTTGAGCGTATGTGCTTCAGGATATGGTGGCTTTCATAGTTGCTTTTTATTGTTGTTCGGATGCTTTGATAGACCATATTTTCAGGCTCCTATCTTCCGAAGTTCGCAGCTTAGGCAGCTTCTTGCCGTCATGCTCCGAATCGCTCTCGCTGTCACTTTCATCCTCGCCTTGAACAGAATAGGAACCAGCACATGTGGCTAGCACAGATCCCCCCGGATGCAGAGCGGTAGCGCCAACCGCAGAACCAGCGCCGTGAGCCTGCCAATCCCACGTGGGCTCGACGACACCCTCATCGCCGCCGGCGTGATCCCACACCAGCACACGACCATCAGGCGTACCCGCCCACACCTCAAACAGACCCTCGGCTTCCGACGAAGGGAACACGTCACAGCTCAGGCGCTGGTTGACGTGTTCACCGCCGCGGCCCGCGAGCCGCGCAAGGAGACGGCCCGTGACGCGCACGTCGTACACCGCCAAGCCGGTGGATCGCCGCTCGTTGAGGACCAGGTAGCGGCCGCACGGGGACCAGGCGGCCTGTACGACACCACCACCGCCGCCGCCGGCATCCGGGTCCCTTTGCCCGCGTTTCGGGCCGGCGAGAGGCCACGTCGCAACGCACTCCCCCGCGCGGCCCAGGTCGTATATGCCGACCCAGCTCGTCCAGGTGCCGGCGGCGAGCAGACCCGCATCGGTGTCGGGGGTCGTCGGCTGGACGGCCAGGGCGGCGACGGTGCCCTTCATGCCGACGCCGGAGCCCTTGGCGATGTGGCGGGCCGAGGGGATGGTGGGGATGGTTAGGATGGGCCCCTCGGCGTTGCGCGAGGCGTCAAAGTAGGCTATCGTATTGGTGGCGCCGGCGATGAAGTGGGTGCCAGGAACCAAGGGCCAGAGGAGAGACGAGGGGGATATGTAACCTTCTGTCTCACGCTTGATGAACTTGTACGAGGCCAATGGGCGCTGGTGAGGGTGGTTCGGGCTTGTGTGGGAGGTTTGCGAAGACGTTGAGGAGGATATGGATGAAGAAGAAGAAGAAGCGGATGACCGTGAGGATGGCCTTAGATCTGCAGGTGGTGGAGTCCGACATGGCACATCTTCGGCACGTGGGCTGAGGGATTCTTCCCTGGCTTGAGACTCCCCGGACAGCAAGCTATAGAGCTGTAGAGGATGGTCCTTGCACCCAACTAGGACGGTTTGCGTGGTGTGATAGCCCAGAGAGAAATACGGACAGGGTGCGATAGCCCTAGTCGGCTCCGGAAGAGTCAAGACATTTTGCGGCCCAAGTTCAAACGGGCTATTTCTTGGCTCTAGGAGATCCGACGGTAGTACATATGTACATATTTGATTTGCAGAGGAGGATGCAATGACTGTAGTCCCATCGGCTGACCTACAGAAGGGTTGTTGTTTGGCAAGTCCATTGTGGTCAGTTTTTGCGCAGATGATATTTTGGCAAGGAGAGTCATACCATTCTACGCTCTTGTAAAACGGCTGTGTTCTAAGAGATTCAGAGGTACAATCTAGCCCGCTAGGTCTTTGTATCAAAGGAATTGGGTTTGCAGAGGCCACAACGTCTAGCCTCGGCTGCTTTCTTGCAGGCGGTGATCCAGTTGTTGATCCCGACGCTGATGTTGTTTCCATCCGAGCAAGCTAGGAATTTAGACTTGGGTTTGGCGTCTTGGTTGGCGCATATATTTCGGAAGAGGGATACCCTGCCAAGAAGACAGATTACGCGTCCAGATACACTTGTGAGCCTCTGATTGATATGTATTCTTCTTGAGTATGTTGATCCCACGTGAAACTGGTTGACGCTGACTCTGACATTAGCTGCTAGACTTGGTGCTAATTAAATGCAGTAATTTTCGGGATGTTAGTTTTCATCGCAAGGATCACAATCATGTTAAGAAACCTCCACCGAGCTTTCCAACGCTAAAAACAAACCCCTTCCGCTTTTCTCGGAGACCCTAACCCAGGACCCCGTCATTGCACAGGCACAGAAGCTGGCACAACGTCATCACGCACGCACTGGCGCGCTTTTAGCTTCACCGACCGTCACGCGCCGGTCTAGCTTAGACAGGGCGGGCGGTCTACGCCTCAATCACTGACAACCAGAACTTTTTAGTGTGTGTTTTTTTGACTTCTCTATCAGAAACGCGATCGCACTGCCAATTTGGCCCTCGGCAAACGTTGTCTAAAAAGGAAACATCAGCTTCGACTATTAGAACATAGCATTTCTACGTACGAAACATAAGAAACATTCGAGATGACATAGCGAAGCTCGGGAGACAGAACGGAATAAAACAAAGCGCCCATAGTCCTGTCCATCAATTGTTCTGCATCGGAGATGGACGCCGTTTTGGTCGCAGCGTCGAGCCGCTGCGAAGAGCTGCGGTCGCCGGGCCCGATCAATTTGATTGTGTCCATGTGAGTATCTGCAGGCTGCCTTGAGAGCGAAAGGGAATAATTGATAGCTCTCTTCAATGACTCTTCATTACAGCATTACAAACGCTGACAATTTGGCATCGATTTAGATTCATCCTTATCGGGATGCTCATTTCCTACCTCCCTCAACACTATCGAATTATCTCCCGCGGCACATCCGAAGGAATTTCGCCCTACTTCATACTCCTTGGTGTCACTTCGGCTACCTCGGGCTTCGCCAACATCCTTACCCTCCCTCAATCGAGACAAGACGTGAGTTGCTGCAAGGATCTGGATGCTTTCCATTGCCTTGCTGGCCTGTTGGGAATTGCGCAATTGGGAGTGCAGTGGATATGTTTCGCCATTATGTAAGTGCTTCTCGTCTCTGCTGCCCTGCAAAACTATATCGCAACCAGCCGTACTGGTTCTAACAATTCGACTCTAGTCTCGTCCTCTTCCTTGTTTTCTTTCGATACGGCGATGCCACGGTACCCGACGAAGAAGAACTGCCGAGTGAAGCTCAGCCCAAGTGGCAGACTGCCGTCATGGTAGCGGTTGTGTGCTTTCTGCATGGGCTTGTGGTCATTATCATCACCGCAGTGGTGGGATATATTTTTCCGGATCACCTATCCGCCTGGGCCAACACATTGGGAATCATGGCAGCGGCCCTGGCAGCGATACAGTATATACCGCAGATCTGGACGACATATCGTCTCAAACACGTAGGGAGTCTGAGCATACCGATGATGTGCATCCAAACTCCAGGAGGCTACTTGTTTGCAGGGAGCCTGTTTGCCCGCCTGGGACTTGGAGGCTGGAGCTCCTGGGGTATTTTCCTCCTCACGGCGACGATGCAAGGGGTGTTGCTTTGCATGGGCATCTACTATGAGATCAGCAGAGGCAAAGAGAAGGCTCTCGCAGAAGCAACGAACGGGACCCATCCGCATGGGGAGTCGGATGGCTCTGAAAACGACGATGACCCACTGGCTACACCACCTCACGGAGGAAGAGCGGCCTACACTCCGGGTTTGGATGAAGGCGTGCCAAGGCTATACACAGCACACCCTGAACATTACGCAAACACTCCAGAGGAACTTCAGGGAATACTGGACCGACAAGAGGCGGACGCCGCCGCCGAAACGCAACCCCTTCTCAAGCCCGGCGGAATTGGCACACCCTACAACACGTAGCGCACGACTGTGGGTCTCGGTTGGCTTCTATTGTGGTATGTTGAAGCGCACCTCACCTAGGAGGCAAGGGTTGCGTCGCACTAAAGTTTTTTTTTTTTTTAACTCTGGCGCACACCTTGGGCTAGCTTGGAGAAATTGCCCTTCTATTATTTATTCACAAAGTATATTATTTGTATATTGCAACTTTCGTTCTTGATCTGCACCATGCACCTCGCGCAACGGTATTTATCTGCAACTAGGATCATTATCTGAGGGTTTTCTATTTTAACGCATTATTTCAGTTGCGTACCACCGATCGCGCGGTCTTCAATGCCGTGCCGAGCTGACCAATACCAAACAAAAAAGACTGAATCATTTGGGAATGCGTAAAGTGCCGGCACAACGTCCTCCGGTTTTCTCAGAATATGGGACGAGGGTTCCAGAAGTGGTGATCAACAGTCTCTAGGGTATTTAGGAGAAACGAAGAAAACGCATAATTAGTATGCACACGCCGAAGTGGTTTCCTAGCTGGCTCAAAGGGAGGTTGGCGATACTTAACCGCGAAACAACCGAGGCGGTGGAGGATCAGCCCGATGGGTCTGATAAGCGAAATCTGACAGGCATTTTGAAAAATGCTGCCACTTTGAGCCTCACAAAACGTCCTCGACAAGCTGCAATACCACCATATATACTCCACATCTTGGTTATCGCCCATCGCCAAGCTCCCATTAACGTCTCAGTTAACGCGCAGGGTATGGCGCACTGGCCACCGATGGGGGTAGCCGTCACCGACGCACAGAACCCAAGGTCACAGACGGGGTAATTGTCAGCTAAGTCAAGGCAGTGCTGGATCATTGGTTTGCATTCCAGACTAAGAAGAACTTGGAGCAAGATCTCTCAGATGTTTCTCTCTCAACCCTCCTACATCTTTCCGTCTGAGATGAGCCAGCCAAGATATGGGGAATATTTATACGAAAAAAAAAAAAAAAAACACCCCTCCTTACTCGGCTATCTCAAACATTTGAGGTCAAGCCATCTTGCGTGCTAGCAAACATTAGGCTGTGTGGGCCGAACTCCAAAACACTTGGGTAGGTGGGAAAATGGACCTCCCGCCGACCCCGATGTAGTATTGCCTGGGGTGAAGCGAAGGCACGGAGACGGGCCTTTGCCGCTAATCCAACCTTTTGCGGCTCAAGCGGAAAGTCATTGACAAAAGGTTTAAGAGCGCGAACTGGAGCTCTATGTGGGATTCTTCAGGGATTCTTCTAATTTAATTGGGCCCAAGACGATGAATGTCACCTTGCTGTCGTGTTGCACACCAACTTGACAGATGCTTATTTTGTCTGTAGTCACGGAAGACGGACGGAAGAATCGCGGATTGTACAGGTTTGTTTGCGAAAGGCCATTTAGCGTGTTTTGAAATAGAGGCGACCTCCGGGAAACAGGGTATCTTGCCCCATGGTATGTATGGTGTCCACATCTCGACTGTCTAGAACCCGTAGTAATACCTAGCAGGTATGCATAACTATTTGCATTCGAATATGTTTTCCGTCTTTGTGCGTGCATCTGGCCCACTGCAAGGCGATGCAGTCCGAACGCCGTCAAGAGACGACGAGCTGAAGACCGAATGCGGTAATTGCTTCTGTCAGTCCCCTGGTCTCAAGATCTACTTCGCGAAAAGGTGCGCTTGCAGACGCCCTTTATTAACAAGTATGTCTGTCGCTTTGGTGTTTCCCTCATGGCATCGTCATTCTTGCTGTCCTCCTTTGCAAGTGTTGGTGACGCATTTCTCTCTCCTTTTTTTTTTCTTTTTCTTTTTCTTTCCTTTGTTATCGGTTGGGATATCTCCCACGGGATGGGATGACGGTTCACTTCAATTATGGGCTTTGGTTCAACGGGGTTTGACTCTTTTTGACGGCCATTTGTATTCATTACACTTCTATTCTCTTCCATCGTTTTTGATAAACGATATCATTTTCTCTTCGTTACCTGATATTCCATCCTTTAATCCTCCCCGAGTAGCCCCACCGAAGCCATGAGCAACAACAGCAACAACAGAAACAACAAGGGGAGCCTCTTGAACAAATTCAAGCAAGGAATAAAGCAATTCGGGGAGCTCTTCAAAGACAATGACTCCAGGGAACGGGGCGACACGACTCCATGCCCCGGTGCCAACGGAACAAGCATTGGTTCCTTTCAGCAGTTTAACCTGCTGTGTGGCCGCAACCTAGGCGGGGATATCATCGATGAAAGCCAGCAGGCCAACTTCCTGGCCTGCATCGACCGTTGCGCCACCTTCCACCCCCGATGCGATTCCGTGTCTTTTGATGGGCAAGACTGCCGCCTCAAGACCGGTAGCGGGACTGCGGGGTCGCGCAGTTCCAAGAGGTTCGACTCGGCCTTGGGCATCTTTGGCACGATTCCGAGCGACTCCGGATGTAACGCTCTTGGGGCGTCGACGACGCTGGGGTCGACCAAGTTTGACATTTCATGCGGCTTCGTGATCAACGGTAATGATCTGTTCCAGGAGCACAGGACCAACTTTAACGACTGCCTGACCCTTTGCTCGCAGACACCATCCTGCGCTGCCATCTCTTTCGACGTGGACATGGATCAAGGCTTTCAAAACTGTTATCTCAAGCGAGGAAACACGGGTGAGGGCCTTGTTCGCATGGCCGGCATGGATAGCGCCGTCGTAAATAACAATGCGCCCGCCCCGTCTCTGACAACTACGTCTTCGACTTCGACTTCGACTTCATCCTCTACTTCAACGATTTTCTCCACTTTGACGTCCTCCACGTCTTCGACGTCCTCATCGTCTTCCACGTCCTCCTCGTCTTCGGCTCCTGATGTAACATCCGTTGCACAATCCAGTGCTGCGACCACGCTCATACCTCCAGTGCCTGGCACCACCTCATCGACTGCTGCTGTTAGTCTTTCCACAACTTCGGCTGTCACCGCGATCACCAGCACGGTCGTCACGAGCCTAATAACTCAGACATCCGTGTCGGAGGGAAGGACTACTCTCTTGACGTCTTTGTTGACCACTACGCGAGCCCTGACGCCCCCGCCTGCCAGCGCAACGCCTTCCATGTATGAAAACAAAGTGGTAGACGGCATTTCATCACCGGCCCAACAGTCCAACAGCGCGACCCCAGCAGTGATCGCGGGCTCAGTAGTGGGCTCAATCGCTGCGGTAGTCCTCATATTAATCGCAGTGCTGTTCGTGCTGCGGCGCAAAAGGCGCAACCAGGAGGCCGTTGACGACAGCGAAGCCGCTGAAACTTCGGCCGGCTCATCCGCGGGTATTTCTGCCTGGTTTCGGGGCCGGCTGCCGCAGCGGAGCTACAACGACAAAGATCAGGTCGATGAGAACGCCGCCGGCGGTGTCGCGGCATTCTTTGGCAACCTGCGGCGACTTGCCGGGTTAGGCGGCGATGACAGGGGCAGTAGGGCTCATGACGAGAAGATGCGTGCCACTGAACAGGGCATTGGTAGGGATCAGAGCAGTCAGAAAGATCTGCGGCATGAGGAAAATGGTGATGACGCCAGTTTGAGGCCTGAGGATAATGATTATGAGGCCAGTTTGAGGGATGGCCACTATGGTGATGTTGGGCCGATGCCGCCAATGCCGACTTACGAGGGACGACGGAGCAGGTTTTTTGAGCTTCGGGATAGCATGAATGGCCTGGCGCAGCATAAGCCTGATTTTGTGAGGACATAAAATAAAGATCATGCATTGCTCAAGAGCTTTTCCATTTTTCAAGAATACCTTAGATATTTGGCACAGCTTTGTGACGGACCAGTGGCAGATTAGATCAGTAATGTCATAATTCAAGACACACCACAAGTCCCCATTCATCAACTCTTCATCGCGGAAAATAGACACCGAGGAGGACGGTTGATCAATAAACAGCTGGAACCAAAGCTCCTGCAAGGCAGCCAAGACGTGACATGGAAGGTAGTGGCGATCGCCAGAAAATGCCGTCGTTTTGATTTCTAACAAACGGGGGAAGCTGGCAACGTCTTTGGTATGGATGAGGGAGGATTAATAAAGTTGCACCCTGCCCTGCGGCAACCTGGCAAGTGGAGCCCAAAAGGTACAATAGTGAGACTGTGATGACCCTCAGGGAGTATTACATAAGTGGCCCGCATTGACGTACATTTACCCCACTCAGTAACGTCAACGTTCTGTTCGTCGAGCTTGACCCCTCTGCTAGGTCTACCTTGAACCAAACAGAAGCAGACAATCCGATTCGAGCCGAATACTGCGCGGCAGACTTCAACAACCACACAATACCCTTCGCATCAGTCACCGACCACGGAAGTGGTAAAAGCAGATAATCAAGCTGGGGAAGCGAAAACTATCTGGCGGGGATCACTCATCTTCCCTCAAGAAAACCATGGCGGTAAGTACAGTCGAGCTACTGAAGTTACAATGAGCTAGCTGCCACCACGACTCCAGAGCAGTATACCCACTGAAGTTCCGTAACACTGACCATCAACCTGGCGACCACAGGACCCATCGCAAGGTCAAGTCGACCTGGTCACCAGGATGCAGGTCGACGACTCGGTTGTCAGCGCCGTCGCCACCGGCGAGATCGACGAGTCCCTCTACAGTCGCCAGCTCTACGTCTTGGGCCACGAGGCCATGAAGCGCATGGGCGCATCCAATGTCCTCATCTCTGGCCTCAAGGGCCTCGGAGTCGAGATTGCCAAGAATGTTGCCCTCGCGGGCGTCAAGAGCTTGTCTCTCCACGACCCGGCACCTGTGGCCATCGCTGACCTCTCTTCACAATTCTTCCTGCGACCAGACGATGTTGGAAAACCACGAGACCAGGTCACCGCCCCCAGAGTTGCAGAGCTCAACCAATACACACCTGTCAAAGTTCACGAGTCTGCTAGGTATGTCGCCAGCGCATGTGCTCTTTCACCCTTGTCGGATCCGCTACCTAAGCGCACTTCGTATGCTGACCTAGGCGTACACGCGTAATAGTCTTGCGGACGATCTCTCGCAACTTGACAAGTATCAAGTAGTGGTACTCACAAATGCGCCTCTGGTGTCGCAAAAGGCCGTTGGTGATTACTGCCACTCCAAGGGCATTTACTTTATCGCCGCGGATACCTATGGTCTTTTCGGCTCCCTCTTTTGCGACTTTGGCGAGAAGTTCACGGTGATAGATGCAACCGGCGAGAACCCGCTAAACGGCATGGTCAATGGAATTGACGAGGAGGGCCTTGTTACCACATCCGACGATGCCAGGCATGGACTGGAAGATGGCGACTATGTCACATTCACCGAGGTTCAGGGTATGGAAGGCCTCAACGGTTGCCAGCCACGAAAGATCACCGTCAAGGGCCCGTACACCTTCTCGATCGGCGACGTCTCAGGTCTCGGTACATACCAACGTGGTGGCCTTTATCAACAGGTCAAGATGCCCAAGATCATCGACTTCAAGAGCTTTAGCGACTCTCTTGCCGATCCCGAGTTTGTCTTCTCCGACTATGCCAAGTTCGACCGCCCTCAACAGCTGCATGTCGGATTTCAAGCACTACATGCTTTTGCTCAGACACACGGCCGCTTGCCGAGACCAATGAATGCCGAGGACGCCATCGTAGTCGTCAACTCTGCCAAGGAATTCGCCAAGGCTAGTGGTATCGAGGTTGAGTTTGACGACAAGCTTCTCACAGAGCTGAGCTACCAGGCTTCGGGTGACCTCAACCCCATGGCTGCCTTCTTTGGAGGTATCACGGCGCAAGAGGTTCTCAAGGCTGTGTCAGGAAAGTTCCACCCGGTCAAGCAATGGCTGTACTTTGACTCTCTGGAGTCGCTCCCTACCAATATTCTTCGCACAGAAGAACTCTGCCAACCGATCAACTCACGATACGATGGTCAGATTGCAGTCTTTGGCAAGGCTTACCAGGATAAGATTGCAAACATGAAGCAGTTCCTTGTCGGGGCTGGGGCCATTGGCTGTGAAATGCTGAAGAACTGGGCCATGATTGGACTTGGCACTGGCCCAGAGGGCAAGATCGTCGTCACCGACATGGATTCCATTGAGAAGAGCAACCTGAACCGCCAATTTCTCTTTCGCCCCAAGGATGTTGGGCAGATGAAGAGTGACTGTGCCGCCAAGGCTGTTCAAGCCATGAACCCGGAGCTGGAGGGCCACATTCTCTGTCTGAAGGACCGTGTTAGCCCAGAAACGGAGCACATCTTCAACGAAGATTTCTGGAACAGTTTGGACGGAGTCACCAACGCACTGGACAACGTAGAGGCGAGGACCTACGTTGACCGCCGTTGTGTCTTCTTCCACAAGTCACTACTTGAGAGCGGCACCTTGGGCACCAAGGGTAACACGCAGGTCGTCCTGCCAAACCTGACCGAGTCCTACTCGTCGTCGCAGGACCCTCCCGAGCAGTCTTTCCCCATGTGCACACTCAGGAGCTTCCCCAACAAGATTGAGCACACGATCGCATGGGCTCGGGAGCTGTTCGACTCGAGCTTCATCCGTCCTGCCGAGACTGTCAACTTGTACCTGACCCAGCCAAACTACCTGGAGTCGACCTTGAAGCAGGGTAACGAGAAGCAGACCTTGGAGATGTTGCGGGACTCCCTGACCAAGGATAAGGCCATGTCATTTGAGGATTGTGTCATCTGGGCGCGTGGTCTGTTCGAGAAGAACTACAACAATGCCATCAAGCAGCTTCTCCACAACTTCCCCAAGGACTCGGTATCTTCTACCGGCACGCCATTCTGGTCTGGTCCCAAGCGTGCCCCTGACCCATTAGTTTTCGACCCCTCGAACCCCACTCACTTTATGTTTGTGGTTGCGGCGGCCAACCTGCACGCCTTCAACTACAACATCAACGTCAAGGACAAGACCAAGCAGGACTACCTCGACGTGCTTTCCAACATGATCATTGAGGAGTTTGAGCCTGACCCAACGGTCAAGATCCAGGCTGACGAGAAGGAGCCTGTAAGTTTGAGCTTTTACGATTTGTTTGCTGCTTGAGGCGTGCCGTATTTAACTTGGGAAATTTCTAGGACCCCAACGCCGGTTCAGGTGCTTTCGATGACACGGCGGAAATCAACAACATCATCAAGGAGCTTCCGTCACCCAAGGACTTGGCAGGCTTCAAGCTGACTCCGGTAGAGTTTGAGAAGGATGATGACACCAACTACCACATTGATTTCATCACTGCAGCCAGCAACCTGCGTGCCGAGAACTACAAGATTGAGCAGGCAGACCGCCACAAGACCAAGTTCATCGCAGGCAAGATCATTCCGGCGATTGCAACTACGACGGCGCTTGTGACGGGTCTGGTTGTTTTGGAGCTGTACAAGATTATCGACGGCAAAGATGACATTGAGCAGTACAAGAACGGCTTTATCAACCTGGCGCTGCCATTCTTCGGCTTCAGCGAGCCCATTGCCAGCCCCAAGGTTGAGTACAAGGGTCCCAACGGCGAAAAGGTTCAGCTGGACAAGATCTGGGACCGCTTTGAGGTTAATGACATCACGCTCAAGGAGCTGATTGATGACTTCCAGAAGCGTGGCCTCAGCATCACCATGCTGAGCTCTGGCGTCAGTCTTCTTTATGCTTCGTTCTTCCCGCCTGCCAAACTCAAGGAACGCTACGACATGAAGCTTAGCCAGTTGGTGGAACACATCTCCAAGAAGCCTATCCCAGAGCATCAGAAGGAGGTCATTTTTGAGGTTGTCACGGAGGATGCGGACGGCGAGGATGTCGAGGTCCCATACATCAAGGTCAAGATCCGATAGAGGGTTGTAGCAGAGATAGTGGCTTGTATACTCGATTTAGACTTGATCAGTTTGACGGTCTTGGGGAGGGCGTTCAGCACAGAATTTGTTTATTCGGTTTTACGATAGCTTGTTACAAACAACTTTGGAAGTGTGTCACCTTTGCGTCCTTTCTACCTACCTATCCATGGCGGGCAAGCGTGGCATGTACTTACTACTGTAGGTGGAATAAAACGGAGCGGCAGAAGAAGACATGCCTTGCAAGTATTAGCGGGGCAGAAGTCAATTCTGTCTAGATTAGTTGCCTGGTTCTGTTTCCTATTTGGGCTGAATTGAAGCAGATTTTCTAGCAAGATAGAACCTGCGATGATGGGGGTCACAGTCAGCTACCACCAGGAAACATTTTTATTTTTTTGTAAGAGGGGCGAAATAACTATAGGCAACTTTGGCTAAGGCGAGTTAGTTGTATGTAATCTTTGGTAATAATGAGTCCCGCTTTGCTTACCAAATCCACTACAGCTAGGTACCTAGTTCTAGTCGAGCTAGTCTAGAAAACCATTGGGTTTTTATGGTTGTCGTTAATGCTGGGTGCTTATTCAGGCCTTTGGTCATGATTGCCTAATCGCACCAGCTGTAACGCCAATCTGTCTTCCCCACACGATGGAGCATCCTGGAAGGGTAGCATGCGGGTCCAGCACGCAATGGCCACAGCCATGGCATTGGATGTCGGAATGATGACGAAGCGCGCTTCAGACTTGGTAAACCTACCTCCACTTTCTGCTAAGCGGATTTTAGATAGTACATAACCGGCGCCGAAATATATAAGAATCCGTGACATTCTGCTCTTGGCTTTTGTGTCCCGGTATATATCCCTCCTGTATACTCCTCATTCATGAGTCGCACGTTTCTGCATTGTCTGCCTAGGCACAAATCCATTAGGATTTACTCTAATCTTGTGACGCTACCAGCGACAACAGCAGGAAAAACAACAATTACTACTACTACTAGTACTACTACAGCTCAACGGTTCTTTAGCCTTGCGCCGAACCCTGCTTGTGTGGTGCAAAAGAAATCATATCAGATCAGAATGGTAATGTTTTTTTTTTTTTTTTTTTTTTTTTACTATATTCTCGTATTTCATTTCTAACACGACCTCAAATCCCGCTCATAGTCTTCGCAATCAACAGCCGGCAAAATCACCGATTGGGTCAAGCCCGGCGACACGTCGGGCGAGTTCAAGCGGCAGGTGTCCTCGTTTAGAAACTGGGTCAGCAGCGAGGCTGGCGCGCAGTTCCCGGCCGAAAAGGGCCGCTACCACCTGTACGTGTCGTACGCCTGCCCCTGGGCGACGCGGGTCCTGATCGCGCGCAAGCTCAAGGGCCTGGAGGACATCATCTCCTTCTCGTCTGTGCACTGGCACCTGGGCGAGAACGGCTGGCGATTCCCCACGGCCGAGGAGGCGGCGAACCCGGACGGCGAAAACGTCACGCCGGACCCCTGCCCGGGCCACGAGGCCTTTACGCACCTCAGGCAGGTCTACTTTGCGGCCGAGCCCGGGTACGAGGGCCGCTTCACGGTGCCGGTGCTATGGGATAAGGTGCAGAGGACGATCGTGAGCAACGAGAGCAGCGAGATCCTGCGCATGTTCGGCTCGGCGTTTGACGGGCTCCTCGAGGATAAGTTCAAGGCCGTCGATCTGTACCCCGAGTCCCTCAGGGCACAGATCGAGGACGCGCACGGCTGGCAGTACGACCTCATCAACAACGGCGTCTACAAGTCCGGCTTCGCCACCACGCAGGAGGCGTACGAGCGCAACGTCACGGCCCTGTTCGAAGCTCTCGACCGCGCCGAGGAGCACCTCGCTGGCGCCGAGGGGCCGTACTGGTTCGGCAAGGATATAACCGAGGTTGATATTAGGCTGTAAGTTGTTATTTTCTTTTTTTGCTCTTGTCAGAAAAAAAAAAAGAAATGAGAAAGGGGACGCGGACTATCATCTTTTCCTGTATTTCTGAGGATTAATCACTAACAAATTCGGAAAATCCCAAACTCTCCCCAAAAAACAGCTTCGTCACCCTCATCAGGTTCGACCCCGTCTACGTGCAGCACTTCAAGTGCAACATCCGCGACATACGGTCAGGGTACCCGAGCCTGCACAGGTGGATGCGCAACCTGTACTGGAACGTGCCGGCCTTCAAGGACACGTGCAACTTTTTGCACATCAAGAACCACTACACCAAGTCGCACAAGCAGATCAACCCCTTCTCCATAACGCCCGTCGGTCCCCTGCCGGACATCCTTCCGCTGGACGACGAGGTGCCGGCTGTCAAGGCTGCCAAGGCTGTCTGAGGCGCTCTGGGTGGGGAGAGAAAAAAGAATAAATAAATAAATACGGCGTGGCTCTTTTTTTTTTTTTTTGTTTTGGTCTGGAGGTTTCCAAGGATCAAAATCTTTGTAATCTTTTCAAAAGATCAAATCCAAGTAGTTTTATATACCCCTATCAGGTTGAATGTGGCACCCGTTTCTTTCTTCTCCGATATAAAGGTCGTTGTTGCCTAGCCTCACCCCTATGCAAGCTACTTGTTAGTCAAGAAGATTCAAACGGCGGCAACCCCTAATCAGAATGAACAGCTGGGCTGCATCATCTCGACGTTTTGTTTGGAAAAGACGGACGGACAGATAAAAGTTCTTCACTGCACGGTGATTTGAACTTTTGATAGAAAAGGCCTACAAGCTTAAATAGATAGGGTATTCCCCAGGAACCATTTCACCGTCGACAAGGAAACGAAAGAGAGAGAGAGAGAAAAAAAAAAGAAAGTAAAAGAAAGGTTTGTACTGTGAGTCCACCTTGAAGGTTGTTTTTGCTATTTCCCATCCACAAACCCCAAAAGAAAATAAATCATCCAAGTCCATCCTCCCAAAATAAACACATGATAGCTCGAAATCCAAAAAAAAATAGATGCCCTCCCATAAAACTAATAACCAGCGCCTCATACAATCATATTTAGCCGGAATTGTACCACAAAGTTTATGACCAGAGAGAAGTAAAGCAAAGGCCGGTGGATAGTTTATAGCAACATGTAAGACAACAAAAAGCCAAAAAGCTTCACAAATAGATTGACATCCATGTCTTCTTGCGCCTATAGCGCCAGCCCGGTCCCGTCTCCTGTCCATCGGTAAAGGGCCAGAAGCTCCCTGCGGCGCTGGTGTTGCTCGCCGAGATCCTCAGGGACGCGGCCACGGACTTGCGCCAGAGCACTTCGCATGACCTTGCTGAAATTACGCTATACCCAAAACAAGTCGAGTTAGTAAACATGCTTTCTAGACATGGAAAAAAAAAAGATGATCAAACTGGGCCGGGGCAGGTAACTGACCTGATATTCAGTGTTGAGCGTAACCACGCAGGCCTCATGGGCACGGATAATGGTCTCGCACGCCTTGACCACGCTGGGGCTGGCCTCACTCTGCAGCTTGTCTGCAATGAGCAGGAGAAGGAACGAGCCCTGGAGAAGGTAGATGCCAAAGAAGAAGGGCATAAACTCCAAGCCCGGGTCGAACTCGAGGATGCTGCCGATGGCCTCCGCGGCATCGACGGCGTGGCCCGTGGCGGTTATGAAGCCCTGGGAGCTGATCCAGAGGTCGTTGTCGTCGAGGAGGTTGATGGGATCCCACTTCCCCGTCAGGAGTATGTGCAGAACGTGCATGACGTGCGTGCCGTACGCCAACACGATCCGCGTCTGGACGTCAGACTCTGTCATTCGCGACGAGGACGTGGTGTGGGCACTGTGGGCGACGCTGTGGACTGACAGCGCGGATGGCGTGCCGACGTCGCCGACGCTGATGTTGTCGCCCGAGATGCCCGAGTCGTCGTTGCTGGTCTGCTGCGCTTGTGCATGTGCATGGGCCTGCGCGGCGGCAGCAGCCTTTGCGGCATCGGCAGCTTGCGCTTGTGCTTGCGCCGCAGCGCTGAGGTGCTGTTGCTCAAACCGTCGTAGGCTCTGCTCGTACAGCTCTAGATGGCGTGCGATCTCCGAAGTCTGCTCATCCCACTCGCTGTGAGAGCGGAAGTTGATGCCGAATCGCGGATGGTTTCGGGCATGATTCAGGTCGACAATCTCGCCGAGTATGGTCATGAGTGGGAGGAAGTAGCCGAAGATGCCATGCCCGGTGCATTCAAACGATGGTCCTCGGATGGGCGTCTCACTCCTTTGGCTGCTGCGCCGGTCTTCGCCTAGCATTTCCGGATCTGTGGCTACTTGGTGTGGCCTGAACTCGCCATTTTGGTAGGCCGTGTCGTCCAGAGGCTGCAAGAGCCCATCGCACTCAATATCAAGAAGGAAGAGAGGTCGGTTATAGCAAAGGGCGAGGTGGCGGTCGACAATGTAGACCAGCCACCAGATCCGCCGCCTCTCCTCTCGTTCCTCGTCAGTGATAACATTGTGTCCACCCCCGAGCGCTTCCGTAGCATCGTCGTTGTCGTTGCGATCGTTGCCTGCCGTGTCTGACATGGCCGAGGGCGCGTTCTGTGGAAGCTCGCGGCCTAGTTTGAGCTCCCGTGCAAGCGACCAAGCAGCGTTCCACCACCTTAGGCTGGCACCCTTGTATTCGCTTGCAGATACAACAGTCGCCAGGTGGATGTAGGTCACGACATCGTCAAGAGTACCGGCGGCACCAAAAGCCCCCGTCTCTCCTGACAAAGCCTCCATGCTGATGGAGCCTGGCATCGCAACGCCGAGGCCTCCCAGAGCAGCACCGTCAATCACGGGGCTGGAAACAGGCGAAACGTCTCCCGAGGGAGTATGAATCAGTGGCTTTAGCAAGCTCACGGTCAGCTCAAGCAGCTTCTGGCATATCTTGCCACGAGCAGAAGGTACGCTGGTCAAGAATGGAGCATCGCTGGTTTGTGCAGCAACCCAAAGTATGCTGGCAAGAAGCGCTGGCTGGCACAGTCGAGGCTTACTCGGGTGCAGAAACGACCTCTTGCGGAACACGAAGCCCAGGACGTAGGGCGACATTGGGTGGACCTGCGCCGAGGATGAGCTTGCGAAGTAAAGGTCGATCAGGTCACATGCCAAGGAAAGGGGAATGATGTTTCCCAGATGAGGTACAAGAGGATCGAGGACGGGGTATCGCAGGTGCTGCGGGTGGCCAGATGCGAGCCCTGCGGAAGCACTGGCTGTGTAGCTGACGCCGCTTTGTTGCTGAATGCGCTGCGAGTGGTACTGGCCGTGCGATGCCGGAGGTGAGGGTATTGGAAGTCCCCAACTGGGCGACGCCGTCTCGCCAGAGAGTGGGTAGGCGCTCAACGGGCTTGTGCCAATACGATATGAGGCTCCGCCACCTGAGTAGCCCGTCGGACTTTGCGTTTGCAGATATGGGAGCTCCGGGTAGCTTGAAATGCCGCTCTGGCTTCCATAGCCTCCATGGGCCGCACCACCCATCATGTGAGCCGTCGCACCGCCCATGCCACCCTGGCGGTCATATCCGCTGTGTACACTGCCGTAGCTGTTGATGTCGAGGGCACTGGGGTTCCCCATGGTATGGTGGTCTCTCTCAAGAGGAGTCGCTTGTTGGTGGTGGTGGTGTCCAGCGACATGTCCTTGGTGGTCCATCTCGTCGATACTATCCATGCTCCCCATGCGCTGGCTCCTCTGCATGGCATCGTTGTCGAGATCTTTATCGTCAGGGCTGTGCTGCTCACTGTTGGCGGCGTTGACGGTGCTGTTGCCGCTGTCGGCCTTTTGATCGTCCTTCGTTGTATTGCTTGCGCTGTGTGTCGGTGATTTTTGTCCGTTGGATGATCCCGTCGTCGCAGCTTGTGCGGCAGCTTGTTGAGCTAGGTCCTTCCTCGACGCCTTCCCCCGCTTCTTTCTCTCGCGAATGTATTCGCACCCAAGCCCGAACTCTGTGCCTGTTAGTTCTTCGGCCTAACCTAACATCGCATGGTGGCAGTTCCTTCTTACCAATGCAGTGTGCACAAGGGTGGTTCCCATCGCACTTCGTCCGCAGCTGGTTGCACTGATCACAAGCCCTGCTGATTCTCCTACGAATCGGCCCGGCTATTCCTGCCGTTCTGACAGCAGATCCATACGGGTGCTGGCGGTGATGCTTCATGTGCGGCGCGGCTCGGGTGAGGTGGGGATTGTGCACCCCGACATGTTGTTGAAGTTGCTGAAGGGCATAATGGGAGCTCTGACCAAGGCCGTCGAGCCCGGTGTTGTGGAGATGTCCTTGAGGCATATGACCGTTGGACATGAGTGTGTTGGAGGGCATGGCATGATAGCCTGAAAATCGATGGAGAGGATTAGACAACATTGTGGATCCGGCTAAAGTGTCCCTTGCTGGCAAGTCTTGGGGAAAATCAGTGACTCTGATTCAAAGGGATGTGGAGATGATGCCAAAGCTCATCCAATGTGATCAGAATGCACAGGAGGATGAGTATTTGCTTGGAAATGCAGATATGTCGTTTAATCCAAGAGTCTTGAGAAACCTCTGAACCAACTTCAAACGAGTGGGTGTAGTTGGTTGAAGTTTGGTTCTGTCGTTGTGACTGGATCAAGTTGGTAGGGCAAGTTGCATCTGTAAGGCCAAAGGGTATGGGGAGGTGGAGGAGGAAACACATAGATATCTATACTTACAGCTCGCTTAAGGTTCGTCTTGTTCACCTTTCTCGGCAGAACACACGGGATACGGATCAAAAATGTCCTCTGGATTGTTAGCTAGAAGAACATAGACATATTTGGTCAACGGTACTTGAAAGCGCCGAAGGCGTGTAAGGAGAAATTGTGTGGGCGGGGAAAGGGGTGAAATGTGAAAGCCAGGCATAGAGCATGACGATGTGCTGGCCAGCATAGGACCAGAAGGTAGCTGGAAGTCGATCCTTGAGACGGGGTCGTTGGGGGCAGACGGACGGCACGGGGAGAAGGGGGTGCCCAACCCACTTGCGAGGTTGGCAAGCAGGTACCAGTTCAGACACATCTGCACGTAGCAAGAACAGCCATATGCCACATGGCGGGGTTGGGGTACTGGAGGTGTGTCCGAGTCCTTCAATATGCGGACGGCGGGACCATCGACAGGGGTGTGAACAGCAATCAAAAGACAAATTGTCCCGGCATGAAATGGAGTTGATCGAGCAGACTGCACCATACATACATACCTGGCGACTCTCTGGAAGGTGCGGATCCGATGCGTGAAGATCTGGAAGCTCCTAACTTCTGAAGAGAAGCATCGACCCTTTCGAGGGCCGGTGGTTTGAGCAGAGTCAAGAGACGCGCTCTCTTCGGGTTTTGAAGACTCCTTGTTCCACTTGTATGCGTTGGAAGACCCGAGGGTATGTGGAAGAAGTAGCTTCCAAGGCGTTGCTCTGATGAACTTGGACAGTATCGAAAGCCTCGGGTAGTCTGAAAATGCTTGCTATCTGCTGTGTAGGCGCTGTACCTTTTTGATGCTTTGCTCTCTTCTGCTTTGATGATCCAATGACAGTAAACTAGGATCCTAGAATGCTCCGAGATGCACAAAGCGGCTCTTTTGTAAGCCGTCTGTATCAAAGATTCACGTCGGTTTATCTAGACTCTGTCTGGTTCAGAAACCCCGGCACGACTAGGCCGAAAGAGCTCAAGGGATTCTGACGGTCCGACAGCAATTTATCAGAGGTCGGCAATCGTACAAGAAGGCTTTTCGTCGTGCTGTGTTCTAACTTGAGGTCGTCGTCTTGGCATGCATTCAGACCAGACCTGGCAATGTAATGTGTACTCGGTGCGGAGCAGCCGTTGATGCCGAAACCGAGCTCGATTCTAGAAGTACGAATGTTGGGTCCTCGCACCCAGGGGCAATATCGACAAGTACCACGTTTATATTGAATGGACAATATAACAAAAAAGAGGGCGGCAAGCAAGAAGGGCGGGGAAACCAAAACAGAAGTGCGTGTGCGCGAGCATGAAAGTGTGTATATGTGTGAGGGATCTTATTTGGGGTTTGGTATTATTTTTTTTTTTTTTTTTCTTTTCGTCCGCCCTCTCCAGAGTCACGAAACACCCGAGGGATTCCTTTTCTGGGCAGCCAAACTCCTCTTGCCTACCCCTCCATTTCCTGGGGGAGAGGGATGGACCGACAGTCATTAAAATTGGGTGGGAGACCATTGATTCCCGCCTGGTAGTGGCTGGCTCGCGTAGCAACGTACAGTAGCTGATGTAAGTGAGGCCCGCTTCTGGAACCAGACTTGGTGCGGCAGGGAACAGGGGCGGGAGGAGAGAGCCTAGAGGAGGCGTGCTAATAGCATGGGATGCTTGCTGCTACTGTACCATGTACAGTAAAGCACAGTAGTACAAAGTACTGGGGGTGGTGGTGGGTGATGTTTGTGGTTGGAGAAACCCTGGGCCAGCAAAAGCTGCACTGCACCCTCTCCAACGAAAATGCATGTTTGTACCAAACCTACGGCTCGGTTGGACGGGCGGTCTCAGCCGTCACTTACAAAGAATGTTTTTGCTCCATTTGCTGACGGACAGAGGAATGGGATCAGGGCATCGCAATTCTGGAGAATAGAATGGAGTTTTGTGGTCGTTACAAAGCTTCCTTGGCTCAGTCAAGCTGGTCGAGGTAACACTAGACTGGTCATAAGGAGGGCAGCTGCCACAAACAGAGAGGGAGTGGAGAGTCAAATAATAATAAGCTTGTCGTTTATTTACGTTCATCTTGGAGAACGGCAAACCACGTCAGTCGACCCCAATGGTAAGCTGGATTAACCAATGTACCAATGTCAACTCAGCAGATCTCGAGCAAACGTTCGCTTCAGGCAAAGCTGTGGCCCACTTGGGCTGGCTGGTTGTCCGGGGTCCCTCGAATATTGTGACTGGAGCAAGCCAGAATCTCATGAGGTTTTCGGCAAGAGGACGGAGGGGCGTGAGGAGCACCCAGTCCTTGCTCCCTACCGTACAGTACAGCATAACATGACCCTGTCTGAACAATCCCTGCTGGAGGGTACCCACCACTTGGCGGTGTACCATGGGAATTATATGGCGGCACTCGGGCTGTCTCTCGCCGACGGCAACCAACACCATTTTTTATTCGCGGGTGGATAAGAGCCTGCTGATTTATTTTGTTTTTAACGTGAAATAGAAGGGAATAAAAAGGAGAGTGACGCATTTTGTCTTGGAAGCCATGTCGTTTGACGAGATTTGGAATGTCGGGAATGGTAGAGATAAAAGGGAAAAAAAAAACGGAAGGAAGGTCCAAAGGAAAATGTCTGCTTTACACGTGACATGACCGGACAGCGTTACATTGCCTAAAGTTGCACTGTCCCGGCTGGGGCCAGCTAGCGAATAAGAGGAGTAATCCCACCAAGCAAAAGCTTCGAAATTAAGAAATTCGAGAACTACCCCGACCTAGCTCGTGAGTCAGGAAAAAGACGGGTATTTTGTGCCTGTTAGATATAGCTATGATGTTGGTTCTCGAGTCGCAGATTCTTGTCATGAACGTCACTTATTAAACGTACTATGTCAAGCTGCGGTTCGAGACGGTCGCCCTAAGGAAAAAGAACACGTTTGATCTTTTTCAGACGGCGGGCGGGCGTACGCGTTCGGCATCAAGCTTACCTGGTACTACCTGGCATAAGTACAGTAGTACTATTATCCTCTCTTGGTGCTTGAAATATGCCGATCAAGGCCTATCCTTGCCCCTCACCTAGGTGGGAGATACGCTCACCATTGGCAGTAAACTCAAATGTAGAAAGAACGAAAAGGGGATCTGTCGAAGTAGTCTTGTCGCGTGGAATTGAGCGGCTCTACGAATTTTCTAGAGGTTAATGTTAATGATATCGGACAAAAGGGTCGGCTGGTATACTAGTACGTGACCGATGCATGTGCACTTGAAGCGGCTAATATCAGCTAGAACCCTTAGCTGCCATCAGGTATCAGCTCTGATGCAGGTCCCAGGCCTGCATACAAATTACTTTTCGGTTTACCTCTCATGTTCGTGTATGCTCCCCCCACCCCTGCTATTAGGAACGACTGGTAATAGATGCGTCCAAACATCTTGTGGTGTTGAGGTAATCTAAAACCAGGGCGAGTTAATCAGGTGCCAATAGGTGGTCTCAATCAAGAGCCGAGTGGATAGCCGCGGAAGAGGAAAATACAAAGAAGATTCAAAAATGAGTAGAAACAAAACTCTTTCAAAAGCCGTGAGCAGCAGTCGCTAATCTGCTTTGCCGTCGTCCACATGTTTGAAACCAGCCAGCCATCCAAGATTTCACAGGGGCATACACACTAACGATCATCATGCAAGCATCGTGTCCCGAACTGGATTGACCTTAAATTCTCCTTGCAAGGCCTAGAACGATGTTAGGGAACCCGGAACCCCTTAAGGCCGAGTTGGCTTGATTCGTTCTGTAAAGTGACTGTGTCACAGCAGTGTCATGACGGCAATGGAGTATTTTCTCCGACCAAGGGTAGGTGGTAATGGATTGATTGATGAATTTAGTTGTGGGGAGGAAATTCATACTCAATGCCGCTTGTCGGCGTTCTTGTCTTGAAATTTTGATCATCTCCACAACACCTCAATCTGCTATAATGACGTTTTGTGGCTGTACCATAAGTGGTGAAGAAATGTTTTCGTGTAACGATGCTCCATCAATGACCGCCCGTCGGTGATGACTTGGAAAGCTGCTAGACCAGACTAGCTACTGTAGGTAAGAAAGAACGACTGCACAACGGCGGTGGTGCCGCTTCCCCAGATTCGCAAAATAGCCCACTTTTGGTTCGGTGGAGGGGGTGGATCTGAGGTGGGGCCTTAGGTCATATGGATGGCTGGCCGATCGGAAGGGCTTTCCTCAACGGCCGTCGGACCGTCGTTCCCTTAATCAAATTTCTCCCGCACAACCAACATTGGAGCACACACGAATTCATCAATGACCCCAGACTCTTAGAAGATTACAAGCTTTTCGTTGCATCGTTCTGGCGTCTGCCGATGGAATTCCTGTTCACAACAATTACATGACTTCGGCAGTGCTCGTGACTGCTCACAAAATCAGTACTGACAAGGATCAACTCGGAATCTTCTGCGATCATGATCTCCACAAGCCTTGCAAAAGATCGTCAGAGATTGTCTATTATGGGGCTATGGTATGGCATACTGTACTTACCTGTCTGTATCACAAAGGCCTACAGTAGATTGATTGTCGACGGGCTGTAGGGCTGGCCGCGAAAGAAATTTCAAACGTAATGCAGAACCCAACCAAGAAATTAACGAAATGATGAAAAGCAAAGAGCACACAAATCCAACATCTTTTCCCCTCAGACTTCTTCATACCCCCGTATCCGTCCGTCTTGTGGCTTGCCGCCCCGAAGACTCCGCAATTGGCGGCAAGTTGGAGACGATGAACAACAATTGTGACTTCCCCGCCGAATTGAATGCACGCCACCCAACACGGCAGCTATATTTCATGCAGCACAACACACCATTAGCGATTGGGCCTTTGTTTCAGGTTTCACAGCCTGACTGTGCTCGGAAAGTGCCGTTCGACATTTGTCCGCAAAAAGCAGACTATACTAGCAGTTTTTACGCCTCATCTGGCCTACAAAAAGCCGCAGCTCTCGTTTACACGCCTATACAAACTCATTACCGCTTCGGTGATATAACTACCGCGCAACATATATTATGCCCGCTCTGCTATGAAAATCCTGCTCAGCTCTCCATGGCCTTATTTGCGGCCACATGCCGCGGCATGACTTAATCTCTCCCTGTCACGGACATATTTTTTCCGAGACTTTCGGGTACCCACGGTTGAGCTTCACAAACGAGGTAAACTGAGTTGAGAATCAAGCAGATATGCAGCCCAGCAATATTCCTACCCCGCTTGCTCGATTATACTACTTACTGCCTGCAGTAGCCCGAGTCGAGATGCTGCCGGAGACTAAACAACGCTGCAGCCAGAGTTTGGTACCGAAAAGTTCAAAGGGTGTCGTCTTTTACCTAACAAGCTGTTTTACGAGTCCAGGTTTTGCGCATGCAGGGCCAATCGCAGTATGCAGCAACTAGGCGCGGCCAACTGATACTCCAGCACATCAGCATACTTCTCAATATCTGGTTTACCGGCAGTTTAATTGCAATCATCAAGTTGTGTGGTTGCGTCACGCTTCTTGTCAAGGGTGTATCCTAACCATTATGCGCTGTCTACTAGCCAAAGTCGATCAGCCTTCCCTGCGCCTGTTCTGGTAATTACTTACTCTTTAAAGCCTACGATTGTCTTGTACGGACGTGCAATTCATCACGAGTTCTGCCCACATAGGCAAGTATCAACCTATCGTTTCCACAGAACGTCATTAAACCCCAAGACCCTTGAAAGGGTTGGATGCTGTGCTGCAGTGCAGGGATATCGGCTGGTATGCACAACGCTAACCCACAATGGAACTGTGGCTGAACCTTGTGCATTTACAGTATATGTTCGGAGGAGGATTCCGTTCAGAGAGAAAAGTAAACAAAAAAAAAGTCCCATGCAACTTATGACAAACCTTGTCAGCCAGCGCCGCCTCATCATTGCTGCAAGATTCAAGTTCAACCCGAGTGATATCTACCCGCAGATACGACCGCTGTCCTGAGCATTCTCTTCGAGGACATGTCTAAAAACCACAATTGTTTTATTCACATGACACAGGTTTCTCGGGGCTCGATCGCGGACTTTTTTTTTACGGGCCGTTTTCGATTCAGGGGTAGTTCGTCGGAAGAAAGGGAAGAAAACAACGAGTATAAAAACCACGTGCCGGGTAAATCATGCAGCGCCAGCTAGTCGACAGCAAAGAGCAAGAAAGGTTGGCTTGCAGGATCCGAGCAGCAGTTAATATCCACACTTGCCTGATTCAGCTTTGCGGGTGCATAGCTGCTGACGTCGGCAAATCCGCCAGGTACCTTTCTCAGCTGCAGGCACAGATATTGCAAGCATGCGGGCGACCTTTGTACAAGGCGGGGAGAGTCCCCTACTATACTGACCGGAAGTATATGGCGGACTTTGATTAGTCGTTAATCAAAACTTCAATATCGAGCCGCTAGAGACATTGCCAAAAGTCCCGTTGAACCCGAAACAATTCAAGAGAAAACCGAAACCATCATCCAGGTTCAGCTTCTTGCATCACGGCTGCAACGTGGCGTTGGATCGCCATTATCGCCAAAGAGTAAGTCATATCGACACTGCTAGACTGGTACATCCTTTAGTCAGATTCTGACGCATCTATATCTTTTCAGCTTTGTTCATACAGCAATCTTGCCTATCTCGCTACTCAAAGAAACTTAAATGAAGTACCCTCCCCTCATTAAAGCCATCCCCATAAACATGCCCCATGGGATCTCATTACCTGCACTGGCCAAGTCTGGGGAAATTGTGGGTTTGTTCTCGCTCTGACCTGCAAGCTTAGACAAGAGCTTGCCAGCTTCGAAGTGATGAAGATCAACGAACCCTGCGTTTCGCCACCGTAATATCTATACGGGTCCGGGGATCAGCGTCCGGCTCTGCTTGGCCACCTCTAGTTTTTTTTTTGTTTGTTTTCCGTGGCCAGCCGGTTTTCTCGATTTCACCCGCAGAGTAAAGAGTCGATGTTTGAAGTTTCTTTGGTATACCACCATAAGCTCTAGTCGGCCTGTCAAAGTGTCCCGGTCCCATGGTACTGTACGTTTTGATAGGTCGCGGGAGAGGCACACACGGATATAGTACCACATCAGCCCTCTCAAAGGTTTCATTCGGAGATCTAGGCTATCGAGCATTTATTCTCGTCCCATTTTCCTCAAGGTTGTCCATTTTCTTTGATTCTGCCGTATGAAAGCGCAGAAGAGACCTCAGACCCCCCTCTGAACACGGATACAAGCTCCGCCTCAGGTTGCAGCGAGCCAGGGGCCAAGCAGCGGCACTTGGCCGGCGTCCTCGAAGATCGCTCCGAATGAAACCCTGAATAGGAACTGCGGGGAAACCCTTTTTCTGACCGGTTTGCTGTACTGTACTTTTCGTTCACACTCCCTCTCTGTTCACGGAAGCAAGTGCAAAAGGACACCTGACCCCCCCAACCACCACCACCCCTGTCCCTCAATGGACGGTTGGACATCGTCCCGTCTGAGCCGGACGAACCACAAAGCGTGCAATTTCGCCTACAAAAAAACACACCACATGCTTGTGGTCTGGTCCAGATGCCCCTTCCCATGGGAACTGTTTCCGCTGCGCTCACCTCGCCACCCAATCATTGACGTCGACTATTCCGAGCAAGCCCACGTTCTGGCAAGAACTGGGTCGCTTAGTGAGGCGCGGTTGTCAGTCTTGCCTCCTTGACGCAGCGGACACGATGTGGCATTCATGGCCAAAATGAGGACAAGCTGGGCGAGGGCTTTTTTGTGTCCTTGTCTCTGTTGATTCAGTAAATCGTGTCCACTGCCCTGCATGCGAGACACTATTTTCGTTCAGGCTGGCCAGACGGCATAATCGTTTTCGAATGCGGGGGATATAGGCAATCATGCAGGTCAACTTTTTCCTCTTTTCTTTTTTTACTTTCTTGCCAATGCCCTCTGGCCCCCGCATGATTTTCTTGCATGCCAGTTTGATGCATTAGAATGAGGGGATTAACATTGGGGTTCCCGTTTCTGTCCACGCTCGAAAGAGAGGATAGATGCCCCCAGGATATATCATATGCCGTTCTTCTGAGACGACCAGACCCCGTTTTCTTGTGCTTCTATTGTTGAGGAGGAAATTCTGATGATATCAAGAAGCAAACTGCCCAAGCGGTCTTTGCCGTTTGATTCACGCCATTCTTCTTGGTCAGTCATGCGGAGCTGTGCCCAGATCATTCGATGGTAGCTATCGCGTGAAATCTCTTCAAGAGTCATGCCATCCAACTACCTGCTTGGTATGGTTTATCTCAAACTCTGTCGTCAATGAGTTCGCGCTGCTGATCAAACCGCCCTAAGCACTTTCGGAATCAGGGGAAGAAGATCATGCTTCTTTAGTTAACGTTTGATCATCTCATATTTTGACAGCTTTGCTGGGTCAAGGGCAATGCGGCTTTCTTTTGCCTGAGTGGGCATCTGCAAAAACATCGGCCACTCTTCAAGTCATCCAGTGTTGACCCTGTGTGTTTGCGTTCTCGAGATTTTCATCGTAGAGTTTTCTTTGCGATATGCATGGAACCCTGAAAAGGACCTTTTTTTATCACAGGGCTTGTGCAAACACATCGAGCAATGGTGAGTTTGACAAGATAATATATCACATTTGTCATGTTCCATCCGTTTCCCGATGACAGACCTCTGAAAGTCAATACAGACAATTATGACGGTTTTCTGGTCTCTGATCTATGCTTTGATTGTATAGACGGTTTCTCTTCCTGCGTAAACACTAAGTAGGGACAAACCTTTAAGTGATTGCTCTCCCGTTTCAGACCGTTGTGCTTGGTTCTCGTCGAGCGGGCGACTATCAGGCTCGGATGCTACATAGTTTTGACGCCGAGCCGCGTCTCTGTGTCCATCTCGTCTTTGTGCGGATATATCTGAGCTTGCCTCCTACGCGGCTTTGCCCCAGATTCTGGAGGCTGATCCGGCAGTAGATATGCAATGCTAGGGACTAAACCTAGGAGAAAATACCTGCCTATCTAGGTGATAGGGCTTGAGGGTAGCCCACACTTCTTACAACAGCCCCGTGGTGAAGTATACAACCAAGCAGATCAAATATGGGTTTTACGTTCTGTTCCTTCTCCATCTTCCACGTCAATCCGCCGCTGCGCAAGTGATTTTGGATTTTCACTGACCAGGTGGCCGGGACTAGGATTGCCATGTTCTTTTCAACAAGTCTAGACCTAAAAGGCAGAGACTATATCACAGCTGCACTGATACTTTTCTCCCTCGGTGTCGAACCTCGACATCAGACAAGGCGTACACATGCATGTCGGATGTCGAAGTCAAGGGTTCAACAAGCATGTTCCCTACTGGAACTCGGTACAGTTCATCCTTTCTCTTGGTAGGTCAAAGTGGCATTTCCAACACAAGTCTACCTCGATCTTCCCGTCCCACCGTCTCAGGTCTGCCATAGCCCATGAGCTAGCTGGCGCTCCCTACTTCACTGCCAGCATCTTGTGGTAGCGCTTGCCGCTCATGCAGTGAAAGAAAAACGTTGCCAAGCGCTGTCTGTCAGAAGTCAACGGCTATGAATCCCCAGACATTGCAAGGCAAAGTCCACGGGCCCTCTGGTTGCAGCGCGTCTGTAGAGTTTTATCTTGCGGCTCTCCGCCGCTACCGCATGGAAGGCCACTTTCGGACTATACTACAGCCATCATGGAAGGGATGGGTTGATGAACCAAATGCGGAAGCTTTCTCGTCCCAAGTTACAGATGAGAAAGCGTCGGGATCGCCTCCCGCTCGCTGGCATCCATCCTATTATCTCTGATCATATTCCTTTACGGAAATGCCCTGATCATTTTGCTTTCCGTTCTATTCCCAACTGCTACTTGCTCGCAGGCCTGATGAACATCCTAAGAGCTGGTGATCAGGACAGTCACTGAAGCGAGGTCCACCATCCTCCATCCTCTATCCCCTGCTCTTACATATCTTTTGCTAACCGGAAGATGATATTAGAGCATAGTTCTCACACCTGTACGCAGGATAGTACGATACCTGGTATACCGGATGGTTTGCATCCTGCGTGGCCTAGCAAGCCTAGGTTGCCATTATATGGCAATAACTGCTCTCACTCCCCCTCCTCTTCACGTTTGTTGATCTTTTTGTCTTTTGGGTCAAACTTTGAGATTGGCCACGGTTCGAACCATCAAAGGAAAGACAGATTGGACGGAGGGAAATACTTCCATGATACCGATCAGATGATCAAAAGGGGTTCAGACGACAGCTCCAGAATGCCTTGTTGCGCAGTTTTGTACGTGTTAGACACCAGATCAGCGTCGTCAAGAGGCGAGATGAAAAGCGTCCACGTGGCGGAAGTTACCGGCAGCGCAGTGGCAAGCATGTGTTTGTTTGTCATCCAAGCCGACTCGAGCAGGTCTGTTCCAGTGCAGAACAAAACACTGGATGACTGGATAATTAGATAAGAGGTCAGCACGGGTGGGATGAACCAGGTAGAAACGGTCAGTCATTTCAAATATCCCAACCAAAAATGCCCCCTTGCAAGAGTCGACCATGTATCTTGATTGGACTAGCCTACACAAAGGGGTTCCACATGCGCCCACTTGCCGGGTGGGATCCATCCATCTTTACAAACTCGGAGTCGAGCGACTGCAGCAATTCTAGCCCAGCCCTAGGGTTGCTGAGTAGACATCTGCAAAGATTCAATCTAGCAAGCGAACAAGCCTTGCATATTTGAAATAAGCACATGCAATCTGAAGATCGATTTTTTTTTTTTTTTTTCGGGGGGAATCCTAGTCAAATTTGTAACAAGTGGGATAGAGGCTGCCTTTTGTCATGTACATCATCTTCCCGACTCTCTACCCGGGCATGTCCGTCTTCGGAAGCCTTACTGACTACAAGGTATCATTTTTGGCGGGACCCTTAATCTGTTAGGTTACTTTCTTTTTTTTTTCGGTTCGTTATATAAACCGCCGTCCTTTGCCTTTGATAATGGCTTCAACAAATGTTTGTACATGATATGCTGCTTGTCTTGTAACTCTCATCGACACTTCCTTCGTCAAACGGGTTTTGTCCTCTTATTCAAGGCATCCTGAAACATGACAAAAGAATCCAAGCACGACGACAAGATGGCAGGACAATCTGGCATCCAAGCCAACGTCCAAGCTGTCCCGCAAGCTGTGGGTTCTGTCGCCCCCGTCCCAACCCCAATGGGTTCAACGGATAAAGCCTCGAGTCAAACAAAAGACCAACTATCAGCTGCCGAAGAAGGGCCCCAAAACGATGCTGTCGCCCCTCTCCAGAAACGCAGCAGGCTGGGCGAGCGGCCAGCCGTCTTCAGGACCACGGTGCACGAAGTCCTGTTCGTGTTCATGGCCACGTCGGCGGTCATGTCGTGGTCGTTCCTCGTCGGCGCCGTCGCGACCGTGACGGCCCAGATCGGCCAAGACCTCCGCATGTCGCAGAGCGAGATCACCTGGATCGCCGCCTCGACGTCCCTGACCGCCGGCGCCTTCCAGCTGGCTCTCGGACAGCTTGCCGACCTCCTGGGCCGGCGGCTCATGTTCATAGTCGGCCTGGCCTCCTTCTCCCTCTTTGCCATCGTCGCAGGCTTCGCCCAGAACCCGTTCTGGATGGACGTCCTCTGCGGCTTCCTGGGAATCAGCACGGCCATGATGGTGCCGCCGGCCATCGGAATCCTCGGCGCGTCGTACGCCAAGCCGTCGAAGCGCAAGAACATTGCCTTCTCGGCCTTTAGCGCCGGGAACCCCGTCGGGTTCGCCCTGGGCAGCATCCTGGGCGGCGTGGTGGCCAAGGTGTTCAACTGGAGGGCCATCTTCTTCATGATCGCCATCATATGGGGTGTCCTCACCGTGATCGCCTTCTGGGTCGTGCCGAGCGTCGAGGCCTTTGACGACGAGGCCAGCAGCAGCGGAGCCGACGGCCCCGCCAAGGCCGCGCCGTCGACCGGGGCTCGGCTGCGCGACTTCTTTCGCAAGTTCGACACGGTGGGCGCGGCGCTCACGCTCTTCGGGACCGGCCTCTTCACGGCCGCCATCACGCTGGCTCCGCACGACGGCTGGGCCGCACCCCAGGTGTTGTCGCTGCTCATCGTGGGCTTCGTCATGGTCTGCGCCTTTTTGTACTGGGAGACGTACTGGCCCCACCCCCTGATGCCTCCCAAGATCTGGAAGGACAGGAACTTTTCTCTGGTAAGTAAAAATCCCAGACCACCGGCGGGGGAGCATCTTCATCATCAGAATATCCTACCAGACAGACCTGGTGCTGATTAATATCCCGCTTGCAGCTTATTGCTTCGCTCGTGCTCGGCGTCATGGCTTTCAACTCGTCGTCATTCTGGCTTTCGCTGTTCCTCCAACAGGTACAAGGCCTGAACTCCCTCGAGGTCGGCGTCCGCCTGCTGCCTCAGACCATTGCCGGACTGACCTGGAACATCGTGGCGGGGGCCATCCTCCACCTGGTCAACAATACGCTCCTCCACGGGATTGGCGCCGTCGCATACCTTGTGGCCAACCTGCTGCTGTCACTCATGAGGCCCGAGTCGAGCTATTGGGCTTTTATTTTCCCGGCCCTTATCATCCAGGTCATCGGGGCCGATTTTCAATTCAACGTGGTGAATGTAAGTTTGCCCAACGCACCCCAGTGTCGATTCTTCTATTTCCATGGCAGGATATGAAAGAGAAAAAAAAAGGAAGAAGGAGAAAGTACGCGGATGCTAACCGACGTCAAAAAATCTCAAGATGTACGTGATGCAGTCTCTCCCATCCCACCAGCAGGCGCTGGCAGGAGGCATATTCAACACCATGGTCCGGCTCTGCTCGACCCTGGCTTTGGGCATCTCCACCGCCGTCTACGGCGGCGTGGAGCACACGGAGGCGGCCGCGCAGGACCCCATGCTCAAGTACACTCGGGCCTTGCAGGTGTCTGTTGCGCTTGCCGCCGCCGGCATACTCTTCGTGCCCTTCATCCGCGTCGGGACCCAGGGCAACGACAGGCCCGAGGAGGATGGGGAGGAGCACGTCGTCAGCGAGAAGAAGTAGTTTCCTTGGGAGATCTGTATGTACGGCAAGGCCTGGCAGATGGAGTGCACAGTCTCCATCGCCTGTGCTATAAAAGGCATGAAATTATTGAAGTAGACAGCATAGATAGATACCCGATAGCATGTTATATATTTACAGTTGTTCCTACATGATGAACAGCCAAATAATTTACCCCGAAATTCAGACATCATCCGTTGGCTCGCTCAGATAAGTTGACCGTTGGTGAGTATCCCAGAGAGATCGAAGGACGACGCATCGCGGTGACTGAGGCGCAGTGATTTGTTATGACGTACCCTATTATCTCTTCATCCATAGAAGCTAGAAAAGACCCTCCAGCATGCGACAAAGTAAAAAAAAAAAAAAAAAAAAAAAACGATCATTGTCTGTCAAACATTGTGGAGAGAGACTCTCTGTCGACAGGTTGCAGATATATATCTATGCAAACTGTGACAGACGGGCACTGCCACTTGTCCAGAGGCAGTTCTAGCCTAGTAAGGCCTCCGACGCGGGAGGAGGGGGATATTCTATTGCGAGGCGTCTCTTATACATTATCCGGTGCGAGTATGATTATACGATATGGTACCAGCCCCTTCACAGACAGCACTTTAGTCGGCAAGAAATAAAGTGCACAGAATCGCAGCCAAAGAGCCCCTCAAAAATTCCGCGGAAGCGAAATGCGAAAAGCTTCGCGACAATCAACATGATTTTTTTTTTCCAGTATCAGGTTGCCAGGCTCAACCCCATGGGCCGAAGCACCTCCGATATGACTCTGGTTGTCATGAAACATGACCGCCGTCTTTCTCTCCAAACGCCTATGTGAACCAATGGGGGTCATGGACTTTGTGTGAGACAAAGTAGCAATAGTAGCAGTCAAACGGGATGCCGCTCTGTTCTGTTTTCAACCAACATTTTCAGGTGACGTTTCAGCAACCAGTGCGCCTCTCTCTGCTTTTTGGCGGATAAAAAAGGGTTATCAAGTGCCAAAAAAAAAAACCTGAAAGAGGGCATGTGAATACGCTGTTTTGCGACGGGATCCACTTGCGTCAGGGCAGTCGGAGGAAACGAGAGAGAAATAACGGGGCGATACAAAGAGAGAAAAATCGTTTTCCGCGGGTGGTAACTATCTCCAACGAAAGAAAAAGGAAAAAAAAAAAAAAAAAGTGGAACGTAGTACCACTACTACTCTGACTACTGTAATTGTTCCCCAAGTAGCATTTCCCTACCGGTAGGGCAAAATTGTAACACAAAACGTAGCTGCTTGAAGCAAGCGGAAAGCTCAACACCCGAAGCTTGTTGCCGGAAAGCCGGGGCGACCCTGCTGACAAAGAGGGAGACGGCGGAACCCTGGTGCGTGCCGGGGCGGCCGGGTGTGCTAATACAAAGACAGTTCGATGTGTGATCTTGGCCAGAGCACGCTACAGTACCACTATAGTAGCAAGCGAACCCGACTTGTCTGAATAGAGTTCGTGAGGCGGATCAAAAACTGTTGATCTTATACTTTCGGTGTTTTTTTGTTCCATTTTATTTTTCTATATGCAGTTCATCTGATATGCTGGTCATGTACTACAATGCTGATGACCTTATAATTGGACTATGGGAGGAGTCACAGCATGCAACGAGACTGCTTCTGACGAAAAAAAAAGAGAGAATCAATCAATCAACCGAAAGGCCTGGTTTGAATCAGCCTACCTTTTAGTCACTGTTACTATCTCTCTTCTTTGTTGTGCATCCGAGTGGGTTGTCTACATGCGACGTTCGACTTAGTAGATTCTAATCATCGCAAGACATCAGATTCATGATCTCATCATGTGTTTGCGACGACTTTCTTTTCTTTCTTTCTCTCTAGGGACCAATAAAATCGTAGGAAACGTTACCCTCATACTCTCTGTGAAATTATCATCCTTGATGGTCCGAGTTGGATAGGAATCATTTTGGTGATTGATGTCAGGGTTCCTTCTCAGATCCCACAGTGCTGCTTGCTCCTCATGCATTTGATGGTAGGGCATAATATTGCATGTCGTCAGCCGTAATAATCTTGTGTACCTTGGTTTAACGTAGCTTATCTTTGCCGATCTAATGCAAAGCTGGCCAAATGAGTGGGTTTAGAAAAAAGGGACGACGGACGAACATGCGCCAAGACGAAAACAAAAAAAGGTATCACCAGCACAAAAACCAACTCATACACGTGTCTCCCGATGGTGTAGCTCTCCACAAGGCTGCGCATTTTGAATCAATTTGCACTTTTGTGCGAACGTGAGTTGACTACCTATCACATGTAGGCTTTGTGCCACCTGGATCGTAAAATCGGGGACGTTGAACAATTTCGACGCATCCCATGTGTTTCGAGATCTGCACGGTTCGCGGACCAAAACCCAGGCGTTGCGTACACACGCGCGCGCGCGCGCGTGTGTGTATGTGTGTTTCTCCCCCCGTCAAAAGGGCCGTTGGGTTTCGCAAATTGACAGAGAAACAGAACAGACAATAGAGACGATTCCAAACGTTTTTTTTTTTTTTTTTGAATCGTAAAAAGTTTTGTTTGTGCTGCTGTCAACTCACTATGTTGTTAGTCGTGATGCTCTCGATTTGCTCCGGATTTCCTGATTCGTGCCTTGTTGGTTGGCCACCAAAGAAAGGGGAACAGGACCCAGAAGCTCCAAACGCAACATGGAACAATGCATTGAATTTTGTCAAAAGTGTTATTTCGCCTCGAAGGAAGTTTGGACGGAGCGGGTGGCTTAGCGCAAGGGGGGGGCCCATGGGATTTGTGGTTTGTTCCTGACGAGCTCGGCAGGGAATCCCAGGGTCGCGACCCCACCAAGATCAGCGAGATCTCAGGCTATCTTCCGTCAGCGGGCCATGCAGCTAAATTGCAGGGCGCTTTCGACTCTGCATGCGCCACGGATGATTTCCAATGGAGAGCATCAGCTGTGAGACGAAGAACCAAGAAAATAAGGGTGGCCCGGCGGTCCACGGTCATTCCTTGCTTATTCCTGTTCCATCCGAAGAAAGAGAAAAAGAACCTGCCGCACCCAAGTCTGCACCAACAGTGGCGGTCGGCAAGCACTTGAGCTCAGTCGATCGCGGCTCGGCCGAGAACCTGACCAATATTCGACTATGTACAGAAGAACACCGACCACCCCGACTTGACTTCCACCGCTAAAAAGCCCTACCTCGTCGGCCCTTTTCGACTCAAGCAGGCAGTGCTGAATATATTGCGGTCGTCAAGGTCTTGGCCTTCTATATTCAGGTCACGCACGGCGCCTAAACTTTGCATTTGAACCATGTCGCAGCTTCCAAATCATCCGCGGGCGCCTTGAATGTAACGTCAGCCAAGGGGACTACAGTAGGAATTCGCTGTGATTTTTTTTTTTTTTTTTTTTTTTTTTTTTTTTTTTTTTTTTTTTTTGGTGCTTTGTACTTTGTACTTTGTACCTGCAGCGGCCTGCAGCTATGTCGTTGGTAGGCCGATTGTGGGGCAAAAGGATTTTGGCAGGCGGCTACAATGCTGCCGTGCCCAGGACTGAATGCTCTGACCAGGAACCCCTGCCCTTGCTGCTTTTTTTGCTTGTCCGGCAAGGTGCCGTTGATCATTGCCCATCAACCAAATACTTACTGCTTACGATGTACAGCATATTATGCAAATGAGAGAGAAAAAAAAGAGATCAAGAAGCAATCATGGCGAGGTGCCTAGGCCATCCTTCAGCTACCAAGCCATCTAATCTCGTCAGCTCCGGACCTCCAAGCGCCAGTCAAACATGGAGGCACAGCTTGCGATACTCCCTCCGCCTCTCAACCCCCCTATGTCGTCAGTTGGCGGGCCCGCTGCATTCTCGTCGCATTTCCCGACCAAGTCACCCTCTCATGCTAGGTGTGTCCACCCAAGGGGTTCTCGTGCCCCTTGATTTCGACTAAGCCCAGTCAGGTACCTGCCCTGTAGTCTTGGTACGGTACATACAGGTCGACCCACCAAACAAGCGCGAGGCTATGGGTGCTCTTTGTGTGCCACCAAACATCAAAGACAGCGCACATCCCGGTCCGCTCTCGCAAGACAATACTGTATATCATGGAACCCGATCCCCATTATGTCTCCTTCCGTCTGCCCTACCCGATGCCTTGTGGTCTCCCCATCTTCCTGGCTGTGATTCTCGTTTCCGGCCGTCTTGTCTGAAGCAAACAAGACCTTTTTTTTTTTTTTGTCTCTTCTCCTTTTAACTTGAATACCTTTTTACACCCCATCTCTTGGCCTTTTATATATTCTCTTTTCGGCCACTTACGCCTGGTGCACCTTTCCAGAGTTTTGTTCTGCTCCATCATCCTCCCAGCAGCTCTGCTCGGGCATATATTATCTTTCTCTTCTTCTTCCTCTTCTCTTTGTCTCTCTCTCTTTTCTAAATCATCTATCAACACCAGCAAAAATGGTTAACCCTCAATACTTGGGCAGCGTTGCTGCCAGAGCACTGATTTACTTCAGCGCACGGCCAACTTCCAACACACAGCCATCCTCTAACAACTCCACCAACTTAGGGACCCAGATCCAGGCTGCGGATAGGTCTGAATACTCTCAAAATACTGCGAATGCTGTCACTGCCCTGCAGGGCTGGTACAACAAGGACACTGGTTTATGGAGGACTACCGGATGGTGGAATGCAGCCAACTGCTTGCAGGTCCTCATGGACTTTACGCTATACGACAGGGCCAAATCCGACAGCCTGGGCCTGCGCGGCGTTGCGTCCAACACCTTTACGCAGGCGCAGCAGAACACAGCGATGGCCCACAAGGTCATGCAGGTGGACACCGGTATGGTTGTGTCTGCCTACGAACCCCTGCTTAACGGCATGGCCAAGCGGGGCAAGGAGTTTCAAAAGCTTGCAAAGAGGCAAGGCTTCGGCGGCTTCATCAACGACTTTTACGACGACGAGGGCTGGTGGGCCCTGGCCTGGATCCGGTCCTATGACAACTACAAGGACCCGGGCCATCTCGACATTGCCGAGAACATTTTTGAGGACATGCGCAAGGGCGGCGACGACACTTGCGGCGGTGGCATCTGGTGGAGCAAGGAGCGCAAGTACAAGAATGCCATCGCGAACCAGCTCTACCTGGCCGTCGCGGCGTCGCTGTCCAACCGGTCCGGGACCAAAAAGAGCAGCTCATACTACCGCGACATTGCCGTCAAGCAATGGGCGTGGCTCAAGGGCAGCGGCATGATCAACAAGGACAACCTCTTCAACGACGGCCTGACCATCAACCCCAACGGGAGCTGCACAAACAACGGCATGCAGACGTGGACCTACAACCAGGGCGTCGTGCTCGGCGGCCTGGTCGAGCTCTCGGCCCAGACGGGTGACAAGACGCTCATCGACGACGCCTACCGGATCGCCACCGCGGCCGTGACCAAGATGACGACGCCCACGGGGATTCTCAAGGAGTCGTGCGAGCCGGGCAACTGCGGAGGCGACGGTCCGCAGTTCAAGGGCGTCCTCGCTCGCAACATCAGGCAGTTGGTGTTGGCGGCGGACAGCCATGCGAACCGCGCGATGCTCCGGGACTTCCTCCTCAGGAATGCCGACTCGGTTTGGGCCAAGGATAGGAACCCGGCCAACAACCAGCTCGGCATCGTCTGGTCGGGGCCGTACAACGCTGGAAAGGAGCCCAGCGCGGACACGCAGTCCTCTGCCATGGATGTTCTTGTTGCCGCCATGGCAGTGGCTTAGAAATCTGAATACGCTCTTTTTTTCTTTCTTTCTTTCTTTCTTTCTTTTCTTTTTCACATTATTTTCCATCTTTTGATCTTCTCTTCTTTTCTTTTTTCTTTGTCCATGTTACCATCTCACTTAGACGCCCGATTTTACATATACCCAGGCAGGAGTGTAAACGGGGCAAATGGTCAGTTTCTTGTTATACAGAGGTAATTCTGGGAAATTTCTTTTGTTGGCCAGGGAAATTAATGGCAGGAAATAGGCACATACACACATATACACAAACAAGGGACGGGTCATGACAAGAAGAAATGGTCAACCCAGGGAGCGCGGGCGTCTTGGTGGCTTCATACTACTAGGTATTCTGGAAGGGCAGGTTTTTCCACATAACGATTAATGAACCATTCACAAATCTTCGAAGCAGAAGAAATCTTTCTCGTATATGATTTTAGGTGATGTGCAGGAACGCTCATCTTAACCAAAAGCCACGCCGCCATCGATGTCATTGTAATTGGGCATACCACAGTGTCACGTGCGGTATTCTAGCACTGTAGCCATTCTGGGCATCTTCGCTGCCTGTACTCGTCAGTTCGTCGGTTACCCTTGGCATCTTGCGATGAAAATAGGTACACCTCTAGGCCTCGACCTAACATCTGATCCGAACTCTGGATGATCATAAAAATATTTCGAGAATACAACAATCTTCAACTGCCACGCTTCGCCATGCTTGAATAATCAAACATCCATGTCACCTCTCAATGCGCAGCGGGAAATTCAGATGTGCACAGGAAGCAAAAATCTCGCCGTTTCTTTAACGTTGATCAAAATCAATCAAACCCCAGCCTAGCTAGGTCTAGTCGTTGCCACGAAGAAAAAGAAAGACAAAAAAAAAAAAAAAAAAAAAAAAAAAAAAAAAAAAAAAGGCGCCCAAATACTCCCGCCTCACAGATCAAGCAGCACCAAAAAAAGAAAGTCATGGACGCACCCGAGGAAGATCTGGACATCAAGCTCCAGAAGATCTCGGGCGACCTTATCGCCGATTTTGACCGCTCCCTGCGGCCGCTGCTACGGCGTGCCGACGGCACAGTGCGAAGCCGGGTCCGAACCCGCGAGGCGCTCCGCCTGACCATCTCGCTGCTCGACCCGTTCCAGGAGCTGCCGCAGCTCCTGGATCCGTACCTGGCCGGCTGGTCGCAAGCCCTGGCCGATGCGTTTCTCGAGTACTACGACCGCCGCCGCCGCCGGTCCACCGCCGCGCACAACAAGGCGGCGGGGCAGGAGGGGCATCTCATGTCCCTCCCTGCCGCCGTCTGCAGGATCATGTACACGCTGTGCAAGATCCGTGGGGAAAAGGTCGTCGTGAGGCTGCTGAGCGTCGAGACGAGGTACTTGGAGCTGCTTCTTTCCGTGCTGGAGGAGTCCGAGAGGGCGGCGGCGGCGGCGGTGGCTGCTGCTCCAAATGACACCGGGTTCGGCTCGCCAGAGAATAGCAAATCCGAGTCTGACATCTCAAGACTCTGGACGTGGGAGGAACGCTACGTCGTATTACTGTGGCTATCCCACCTCTTCCTTGCCCCCTTCGACCTGGCGTCCATCTCCTCTGTTGACCTGCACGACGATGAACTGCCCGAGATTCCTGGACTTCAGTGGCCGCCCAACGTCCCCGGGATCGCATTGCGGGTGCTCCCAATGGCCATCAAGTACCTTGGTTCGCCAGGAAAGGAGAGGGACGCGGCAAAGGCTCTCCTGGTGAGGATAGCCATGCGCAGAGACATGCAGGAGCTCGGAATACTCCATGCCCTCCTACAATGGGCGCTCTTTGCGCTACGGCCCAGCACCAAGGGCGCCGGCGGGGCTGCCGCATCACCCTACTACTACATCGGTGTGCTATCGTTTCTTGCCGGCCTGCTGGCTTCCTCTGCGGACACGTCCGACATGGACAGATACCTCAAGACGGTCTTCTACACAACGTACAACATTTCTTCCAATTCGGATGATGTTTCAAAGCTGATTGCATCCTCGGCCCTCGCTCGCAAGATAATTATCAAGATTGTGCGGTCCATTGCAATTCTGGTTCTGCGCAGGACGTCTACCTCGACTGCCGCCTCGCTCATGGACGACAAGGCCAACACCGTCTTGGTGGAGACAGCTGTTGGACATGCGCTGGATTTGCTTTCTGACAATGACACTCCCGTCAGGTTTGCGGCTAGCAAAGCGCTGAGCGTCATCACTCTACGGCTGGAACCGGAGCTCGCATCGCAGGTTGTCGACGCAGTCTTGGAGGCCCTGGAACGCAACGTCTTGTGGGTAAAGAGCCCGGGCTCAGGAAGTGGTGACGCTACAACCCCAGCGCGACGGACACGCGACATGTCACTGGTTGACCCCCTCGAATGGCACGGTCTGATGCTCTCCCTGTCGCACCTACTGTATCGCCGTTCGCCTCCCGCCGAGAACCTGGCCAAGATCATCCAGGCATTGCTTACAGGCCTCTCGTTCGAGCGCCGTGGAACATCCGGTGCACCTATGGGCACAAACGTCAGGGACGCAGCTTGTTTTGGCATCTGGGCACTTGCCCGGCGGTACACAACAGTAGAGCTACTCGCCGTCCCCGTCGACTCGTTCTGTCCCAGTGCACCGCACGGCAGACCACCGTCCGTCATCCAGGTCCTTGCCACGCAGCTCACGGTCACCGCTTCCCTCGACCCGTCCGGCAACATCCGCCGCGGCTCCTCGGCGGCCCTCCAGGAGCTGGTGGGTCGCCACCCCGACACCGTCGAGCAGGGCATCTGGCTCGTCCAGACGGTCGACTACCACGCCGTGGCCTTGCGATCGCGCGCCACCTCCAAGGTCTCTCTCGGAGCGACAAGGCTCTCGGATCGTTATGGCGATGCGGTCCTGGAGGCGCTCCTCGGCTGGAGGGGTATCGGCGATGGCGACGCCGCGGCGCGCCGTGTGGCTGGCTCTACGTTTGGGACGGTCACGAGGGAGCTGGCTGTGTCCGGGACGGCGGGCGCAAAGCCGCTCGACAGAGTTCAGCGATCCATCGACAATCTTTTTGACCGGATCAGCGAGCTCCAGAACCGAGAAGTCGAGGAGCGGCATGGCTTGCTGCTCAGCCTTGCAGCTGTCCTTGACACCATCCCGGAGCTGCTCGGAGATGGACTCGGAGCTTTTACGACGCTGGCTGGCCACACCTTGCAAAGGCTTGCGACGCTGTTGGACGTCTGTGTCAAAACCAATTTTCGTCGCCCGGAGCTCGTTGCTGAGGCAGCCAGCCTGTTGATTGTGTCTTCGTTCCCACTACTTCAGATAGTTGCTACAGATCCGACAGTGGCTCATGGAGAAACATCACTAAAGTTGCTGCCTGGCGCTTACGTTGCCACCCCCGCATTTTCGGCAGACGAGTTGATATCAATCAAAAAGACGGTCAAAGAGGCTAGATCCAAACACACACAGGATACATGTTTACACGAATACCTGCTGGTTGTTCAAGCAGCTGTGAACGAATGGCTAGGGCGTTCAGAGCAAGAAGTCATCGATGCTGCATCTGTGGCATCACTAATATTACTGATATTCCTTGGTGATGGTGAGCGGGGAGAGTTGGAAAGCGCCAAGAGCCTGCTTGCCAAATGGGCACAGCTGGCACGTCAAAAGCCAACCTCGTCTCGGGCAGGCATTGGGGCCGGATACTTTTTCGCCTTGACCATGGCCCACCGTGTGATTCCCCGTCCGGGCCCTCAACCTACAGAGGCATGGGATGCCGATGCCACATCTAGCCTTATCACGGGGCCACTGGTGGATCGTTGGAGGGCGGATGCCAGCACGGAGGTGCGCGTCGCCATCCTCCAGAGCCTGACGGGATCAGGGAGCAGTTTGTTGCGAGATAACATGTCAACACTGTTGGTTCTCGTCACGGAAGGTCTAGATGACTACACCGTCACCGCTCGCGGAGATGTGGGATCCCATGTGCGGCTGCAGGCCATCAAGGTCACCAAGGGGCTCTGGAAAGCCATCGAGGGATCAAGTCCGGGCGACGAGAAGCTCGAGGTTGCGTTCCTGACCCTGTTTCCCAAGATTCTGCGGCTGTCGGCGGAAAAGTTAGACAAGGTGCGAGCCGAAGCGCAGACTACATTGGCGTTGGCCCTGAACGAGAGGTAAGCAAGATGACTTTTTGCTGAGCGCAGTAGGACGGTCACTTGAATTAACACCGACACACACACACACACAAAAAAAAATTATAGCTGGGCTCTCAAGCTCCGGAGATCAACCTACTCCTCTCGTCCATACCACAGCTTCCTCCTCAACCTACCCACCACCACCTCTGAGCGGCTGCACGCGTCCGTCTCGGCCGCGCCGGCGCTCGTCGACACGGACGGGTCCCGGTGGATGGAGGAGCTGATGACGGGGTACGTGACGTCGGCCGACGCGGGGCACGAGGACCTCGTCATCGCCAGCCGCGGCGCGCTCGCGACCTACTGCGCGCGGTCCCAGGAGAACCTCGACCGGGCGTGCGGGGCCCTGGCGCGCTGTCTCGCCAGGCTCTCGCGGCAGCAGCCGCAGCCGGACCGCGTCGTCGTCCCCATGCTTAACGTCACGGCGTTCCTGTTCCACGTCGGCGTCTTTTCGCGCTGCAGGGATGTCGACTACAAGGCGCTGTGCCTCGCCGTCCAGCGCTGCGGGTACAAGACGGGCAACGTGCGCAAGCTCGAGGCCTGCGTCAGGGTCTACGGCGCCGTGGCGGGTATGGGGGTGCAGGGGGAAGGAGAGCGGCAGCAGCAGCAGCAACAACATCAACGTCAAGGTCAACAGCAAATGGAAGGCGTGCGCGAGGCGAGAAAGAGGCTCGGGGCGCTCCTGCTGCACCCCTGGCCGAGGGTTAGGAGCTTCGTCGTGGACGAGCTGTGGGTTCTGCTCTCGGACGAGCGGGACGATGCCTCGGCCGCACGGGAGGGGGGCGACAGCAGCATGGCGTCGAAGCTCAAGGGTGTGGACTGGGGCGGTGCGGGAAAAGATGCGGTCAAGGAGCTTGTGGAGCAGCTGGGACTCACCTAGGAGGTTTCTGCGTGTTTATCGAAGAAGAAGAAGAAGCAACAAAAGAATGGAGGGGTTGCAGATGGGACAGTGAGAAAATACCGCAATTCCAAAGCGCATGGTGCTTGGCCTCATCTTCTGCTCGTCTCTAGTCCACAGCCGAGTCCCTTACGGAGTAAGTCTGTTCCCTCCACATCGCTTTCTTTGCGACTTGGCCGAAATTCCCCCTCGGTTTCTTTCACAATATCCATGGCAATTCTTGAAAGATATCGGTTGCCTGATCAGATTGCGAATGAAGACAAATAAGGTTATTCGTGCACGTTTTACCCGCATTCCGGCTTGTCTACTGTATTATGATGGTAGGGCTAGTTTTGCAAGCGATCAGACGGACCTTTTTTCTTTTTCCCCCCTCTCTGTTCTCTTTCTCCCTTCAAAGTACATGTGTGTATGTATGGTACACGCTCTCAAATTTCCCTTGCTGGTCCACCGCGGAAAAGGATGGCCCAGGACCCCCCCAAAACGCTGCCGGGGTTGATTGGACGGAATATGTGCCCACCTTGCATGCATAGTGCATTCGTTCAAGCCGCCAAGGGATTTATGCATCTTCAAAGTGGAAAGCTGACTAGCCTATCGCGTTTGTTGAATGGAATTTAACCCTCTTATGCTTCCCCGGTTATTTTTTTTTATCATTTCCTCCACAAAATCATCTCTGTTTTTGTGTGTGTGTTTGTCAAAGCAGACAGACTGGGACGGGAGACTCGACCTCCGTTACAAAAAAAAAAAAAACTACTGCATGCGAGCCCGTGCAGATCTTGGTCTCGTGATGTTTACATGCAGCTCTGGAGACTGTGATTAAAAAAAGGGGGGGCCCTTATGCATCTGTCCGGTTGAGGAGCCTCCACTTCCTGCTGTAATGTACGTTTCCCCCTCCTTGGCGCCTTGATTTGGAAATCTCAAACGTGCATAATCAAACATACCGGTAGACGTGATTTATACCTACGGAAGACATAACAGACCTGGAACAGCATAATGTCGGAATTATTTCTACCTCGATAAATTATGTTATTGAGATGGGTCCTTGTGCTGATTTCCCGTTGTGCACGGTTTCATACGACGATGTATCATCGTCTCTGTAGTCTTTTTGTCGCCGTTGCCAGTATCAGTCGGCAATGTCTTTCTGTCTTTCCTCGTTGGTGCTTGATTCAGGCTTGGCCAAGTCCTCTTGTTTCTCCTTGTCGGCCGTCCCAGGCCTCGGCAAGTTCCCATCTTCGCTCTCAGCCAGCAGCGAGGACCCCGTGATGAATTCCATCCCGTAGCGCTGGACGCCGGCAGGGCATGTCGGCATATCGGCATCGGTCAAGGTCTGAGTGCCTACCGACTTCATCCGTGGGGCACGGCGACCACCTCCACCGTCCCCGCAGCCGCCATGACCACCAGCATTAGCCTCGAGGTCCGAATCTCCGTGGAGCACCGTCCTGGTGGCGGTGGTCCCGAGGACGGACCTCATGCTCGACTTGACCGTCACGAGGGAGGTCTTCATGATGCTGCTCCCAAAGTCCCACTTGAAGCTGGGCGAAAACCTCCTCCTCCTCTCAATCTCCCCGAGCTCCGCCTCGGCCCGGCGCCGCTGCAGATCCGTGGCCGGCCGGCGCACCCACCCGCCCCGCCTCCAGAAGCCCTTCCTGAAGAGCGGGCTCAGGACCGGGGCCGTGACGGCCAGCAGCGCGACGACGGTCTCCCTGTAGCCCCATATGTTGATGGTGAGGACGCTCGGGGCCGCGGTGAGGGTCAGGGCGCAGCGGATGATGGCGGCCGAGATGACGAAGAGCCCGCCGCAGAGCAGGCAGGTGACGCCGATGCGCTTCCATATCGACACGCGCAGGTGCCAGAGCATGGGCGCCGGGATGGTCAGGATGCAGACGTCGGTGACGATGTTGAGCACGGCCAGGGCGTAAAAGTTTTGCGCGCGAAAGATGCAGCGCTCGCCGGGCAGCGGCCGCACCGTCCAGTTGTTGTGGAAGGGCAGGCAGGTCAGGCTGACGCTCGCTATGAGGGCCGCCCAGGTGATGCCGCAGAAGAAGAAGAGGAGCCTTATCGTGCTCTCCTTTATCAGACCCACGGCCAGCCGTCGGTAGAAGAACAGGATGCTGAACTTCAGGACCCAGACGAAGCCCGGGTAGGTGTACCACGTCACAAACTCCATCTTGCTGCCCATCTCGAGGATCCTTACGTCTTCGTCGCTGAGCGAGTCGACCTGCTCGGGCTTCACACTGATGTTGCCACCAGCATAGTAGGCAAAGTAGCCCATGGTGGTGTCGATGGTGTATAAGAGTATGGACTACGGCAGTTAGTCATGGGACGGATATTCGATGGAAATATGCAGAGAGAAAAAAAAAAAAAAAAAAAAAAATAGCGCCTACGAGAAAAGACAGGTAATCATCTCCTTGGTATCCCCTGAAGCCCACGGTTCGAAGGCGCACAGCGTGACGAAGCGCAATGATTATCATGCCAATCGCGTACCAAGTCTGTGGCGAGATCAGTATCCATTACCACCCAACCCCATTCAAAGCTCCGGATGCTCATCGCTCCCCAAAAGTCTCTTACCCATACTTCCACAATATAGCCATCGTTTACTTCGACAGTTACGGCCGAGCTCGGCTGTGGTGGCCACATTCTTCAAGTCTTTGGCGAAGACGATACTCGGTTGAAGCGAAAACGACGACCATGCATACGTGTATCGATGACTTTCTGATGGTGGGAGGCAAATAATCCCAATGGGGGGGTTTCTGATGGCTTTTTTTTTTTTCTCTCTCTCTCTTTTTGCCCGGGACATTGGGGCCATGGCCATCTGGGGAAAATTTTCGGCATGTGAGCATGGATGCATTACCATCCCATGAGTAAAGGCAATTTGAATAGTCCAAAGTCACAATCTATGGGACTACCAGGATTACGATCGTTGGTGACAGTGTGCTATGGCCCTTGCCACGTGGTGATCACGGTGCGCTGCATTGCTTGACTTGAAATCGAATAGATTTTTTTATCCAAGTGGAGCCGGAAGGATAAAGGTTAAAAGTGCACAATGGTATTGATCCGCCAAGTTGAGTCGAGAATGAAGATTGTCTAGCCATAACTCTCACTCTGTAATTAACAAGGTCGTCCCCCGCCTTGTGAATATCAGACGTGGGCAACCCTGGAACCAGGTGGCATCTACAAACCTCAGCCTTACAACACGAACTCCTCTGCACGTGTTGCATCGACTACGAAAATAGTATCCTAAACCCACGTGCGTACTAAATAAACCATTCTAGTACAGTTGTAGAAACCGATGCGTGGACCTTTGGATACCATGAGCTATACAGAGTAGATCTGCAGTTGTGTACTATCGTACTTGTTTTTTTTTTTTTTTTCTTATCCTTCTTCTTCTTCTTAAAGCTTGTGACAAGGTAAATGTAAAATAAATAAAAAAAAGTATTTCCCCGCATGTTGCTTGAATGAAGTAATACATACACACAAAAGATACATTCCTATTGGATGAGTCCTTCATTACAAATTTCAAGATCCGGTTCTGGTACCAGTACAGTCATTCATCCGTTAACAACTTCCTGGTAAAGTGTTGCCTCAGCTGTTATCCGATGATGGGATTTCGTTAGCTTTTGTTTCCCCCGACTCTAGATAGTACGGTCTAGACTCTAGAAGGAGCTTCTCCAGACATTCCCGCCATCCCTGTGCGTGTGTTGACGTGTCTTGGCAGCCTTCCATGACTTGCATCCGAACCCGGGCAAAGTGAGACAAAACAGCGTCGGCAGCACCTGGAGCTCCCTCCGTAAGTTTGACAGGCGGACTTTTTTTTTTTTTCTCTTTTCTTCTTCCTTTCTGCCTCGCTGGCTTCGCATCGTATATATTAAAAGGGATTAGAGTAAGGAATCCATGGAATAAATACGCCCGCGATGACATGATTGGGTAGGGCCAGCAGCAAGCACACCCTCTTTTTTCTTTTTTCTGAGTTGTCAAGCATCCATCCCAAGTCCCGCCAAGCTCTCAATTACTGTAGGGGAAAGAGCAAAAAAAAAAAAAAAAAAAAAAAAAAAAAAAAAAAAAACCACATCAAGGCAGGCAAAATATCATCTCCCTAGGCGAAAATGGAAACTAAAAACCGACCTCAAAACGTGTCTCGAAACCCTTTTGAGAAGGGAATTAACGACAAACGAAACCCCCAAAACCCCCACCCTTGTCCCGCCCCTTGATGGTCTTGGCTACCCAGGGGGTGCGCTCGGTATTGTTGACAATTTGATAGGCTTTGCCACGTGTGAGCGGGCCCTCCGCCCAGCATGGGGAAACGAAGCTAGGATGATGATGATTGAAAGACAAGAGGATTCGGGCAATTTTTTTTTTCTTCTATCGTGGTATTTGGATGTTTTCTCCCCCTTATCTTTTCCTTCCATATCATAAACAAGCTCGTGCGTGGAATTAATGACCGGGAATAAAAACACGTTGGGTTAAATACGAATCCTGGGCAGCTTATCATCCGCTGACCAAGTATGTACTGCCCACAAGAGTTTTAATTACCAGGCAAAACGAACGGGTCTCTGGTAGTGATGATGGAAATCGGCATTACCAATGACCAAATTTCGACATCACAGAACCTCGCACTGCTAGCCCAATGCGGAATTTTGAACCGTGCTTGCAGGTTGCAGTTTTTTTCTTGGTTGGTTGTACCATGGTAGGTAATTTGACTGACAGATCTCAAAAGTCCCGTCCCTCCATTAGCCAACGGACAGGCTGGACACGGCTCTGCAAGACCATCAATAAACAACGTTGGCGTGGACGCAGTTTCAATCATGAGAAAGACTAAAAAAGAAGAAAAGAAAAAAAAAAAAAAAGGAGGTATATTGAAATTTCGGAAGATAACTGCAATCCCGAACTCCGCTTCGCTTGCGCCATGAATCGCCGACCTTCTGACTCGAGAGTTAGACGCCGATCAGCTCTAAGTGAGGCGGTCTACCACGTCCCTTGTTCGAACCTCGGCGACCATTTTCTTTGATGATCGTGTCGCATCCATTGAAATGTCTGTGCAAGTTTGCATTGCTCAGATGCAGCTGAATGGAGTATGTTCGCAATATTTCATGCTACCTTGGTCCACATTGTCTCCATTCTTTGATTTGTCCTCTTTTGTTCAAACTGAATCGAAGCTTGCCAAAAGATAAAACGTACCCATCAAAGTGGGCAAAAATCACGCGCTGCATCTCCTTGATTTTGCTACTTTTTATTACAGTATTTACCACGCTCGCTTCTGCTCGTTATCGATCATCCTACTGTTGGCTAAGGAATATCGTGCCCTGGAATGAATGGACCGCGATGCCTGTGTTCCGTCTGACGCTAGCATGGCACACGCCTGCCAATAGAATGCGTCCAAGTGTAAATCGGAGGCTGGGCATTTTGGCGATCGGGATTCGGAATTGGTGGTTTGTTCTCAAGTTGTGTTATACTCCTGGTTGCAATATCTAGTCTAGTCTCCCAATGATCGCCGTTTGGCTAATGATTATAGTACATGCATAACTGTCAACCATCGCAGTACTAAAAAGTATATCCCTGATGGATGGTGGAAACCTAGTTGTGCGTTCGCCGTTTGGCCATCTGGCTCGCTAAAAACGACGTTTCTCTCCGTGGTTTTTCCCCCCTCCCGCTTATTTCCTTGCAATTCTCCGTTTAAGGGACGGACAGCTGCCGAATTGGCTGCATGAAGGGCCAAGGCCGTCAACGGGGGTTCATGCTTAACTGAACAACGCTGTACTGTACTTGGTACATTAGTTTTTATAGGAGGGGGGTTGCTTGTGGTGCTGCTTGTGTGTTGTATCGAGACTTTCTTTCACTCATGTCTTCTTTTTTTTTTTTTTTTTTTTTTTTTTTTTTTTTTTTTTTTTTTTTTTTTTTTTGGAAAAAAAAGAAAGGAGAGAAGAAAAAATAGATAAATAATACAAGGACTGCATTAGGCCCACCACCTCACCAGAGTGGTAGTCATGTCCAATGGGATGAATTTGTTTGCTTTCAGCCATGATACGGGCGTAATTGGCACAAACGCATGCTGCAACTAGCCGCTTGGTCAAATACTCTCTTTTTTTTTTTTTTTTTGGTGAGGTTAAAGTTGAAGCCGGCCCCTCGCTCCCGCCCGCGATGTCAATGCAAGGCGGGGGGAAGCTGCTCCAGCTGTTTTTGAGTTGGCCGCCCGCTCGAGACCGATCGCCGCTCCTCGAGGTGAAAACTAAAACCCGTGGGATATGCAATGGAAACTTCAGGATCGATTATGCGATTCTAACTACCGTACAGATAGCCACCCACTTGTTCCTTATGCTTGTTTCATATTAGTTAGTTCGTTCTTCGTTCATACACCAATACAACAAACAGTACCTTGTAAATTCCGTACCCACTACGAGTGTTACTGAATAGGCCACGCATAGTAATTACCGTAAAGGACCTGAAAGAACGATGTGTGGGTTGAAAGTGAGATTCTTTTCGTAATACTGCTAAATCAACGCACGGAATGTGGGTGGGTTGGATGAAGATCTCTCCCCTTTGTCTCCTTAACCAAAGTAAGTGCCTTACCCCGCTGGATTGGTGGGTGGTACGGAAACTGCCGTAGGCCACTTGGTGCGACTCCTCAATTACGTCTGGCAGACCGCCCTCAGGATCCATCCATGCCAACAACATTCTACTTGCAGACGCATCTCTGCGTGCGACTGACCTGACGTGAAGACCAAAACAGCTCACCGCAAGGATGCAGGCAGGCGAGGGCAGAAACGGGGTAGGATAAAAAAGCCTGAGCATCACGAAATTGAACAAGCATGCAGCAGCCAAACCCCACTCCTGACGATACCTCATCACCCCTGTCGCCCACCTGGCTCGCCTGATTTTAACACTGTTATTCACCACCACGATTGAAGAGGCGGCCGGCCGACCCGAAGTTGGCAACAGAGTGGATCAGTAAATGTTCTCGAAACTTAAAGTCATCAACAAAGTCGCAGTATTTCCGACGGGGCACCTCCGCTAACAAAAACAGAAACTCATTTAGCCCATAAAAGTTTCCACGCCTGGATTCGACTGATAACCTGCCCGTGCCGCCGCTATTTCAATCTCTATTTCCTCCGTTTCCCCTCCATCACGCTTAGCGTCGCTGCGAGTACTCGAAGTAGAACGAGAGAGTGACACCACGTCACCTCATCGTTGCACACACCAACGACCCTGCCTCGACGCCAGCCATCAAAACGTCGTCTTAACAAAAACGTTCCCTGTTCATATCCTCCTACTGTTTCGCCCGACATACTCAGGCCCCTTGGTGGATGGAAGGGGTCGCACAAGAAGCAAGAGTCATCTTGTCTCTTACTTTTTTTTTTGTTTACTGATCAAGGCAAATCAATAGCCAAGAAGAAAAAGAAGCGAGCAACCTGTATGGAGAAGAAGCAAGTTGGGGTCAGATCGGAAAATAATCGACAACAGAACCAAAAAAGAAAACGACTGACGCCGCCTTGCTGTTTCTCCGATCAACACCCTCCTACTCTACACAACGAAACGCATTACTTTTCTTGACAAGCAGCAAGATTTCGGATCGCGCGAGCATCTACCTACTTACACAGCCTGCCGATCAAACCTTATAGCTTGCCTCAACCCGTCTAGCCTCGACTGCCACTTGCGCCTAATCGTGGCGGCTCGGCAAGCCACATCTTCTCGTCTTCGTCCGCCCTGATAGCCTCCTATATTCAATCAAACCATATAGGGTGCCAATTGGATTCTTGACACCTCTTCCCTGGCTCATCTAGTCTACTGCCCTCGATTCAATTAACCAGTGATTATTATTATTATTATTATTATTCCACCGGCCAGCAACAACCACTGCGCACTCTGGTCTTTGCTGAGAAAGCCATCCGGGCTCGGAACGATTCGCCTGCGTCCCCCCAAATACCACCGATGTGCAGTACCCTAGATTCCACCTACAAGCAATAAGTTCAGATTCAGCATCCTTTGAAGCTTTCATCGCCTAGGGGCCCACGGCCATGGTCGCCATGGACGCCCTCAAGAACCTATCTGCAAACATACCAGACTGGCTGAAACGCCTAGACGAACTCAGCGGTCAGATCGAGCAGCGACAACTCGAGCTGGCCAAGATTGCTGAAGCTCATGAACAGGCTGCCAAAATAAGATCCCTCAAAAACAAGGGTTCTACCGAGTCCCTCAGGCCTACCGACGAATCTACCACAACACCGACCGGCGAAAATGATGGGCCAGCAAAACAATCAAAGTTGTCACCAACCGACCCTGCAGACCCTGCAACGACAACCACTACGAGTCCAGTCATTACCTCTGAACCCCGCGAGACACCTTCACTACAACCCACACCTTCAGGACAACTGAACTCAAATCACATCGTCACAATGGCGGAGAAAAGGGCAAGGAGAAACATGCGCAAACGCATCAGGACTGACTCGGTCCTATCGGCCGACGACACTGGCGAAGGTGCTGCACCCAAGTCCCGCTGCCGAGGAGTGGTGCTGGTCTACTACGACAGTTACGTGCAGAGCTTTTTCGAGGAGCTTGTCAAGTTCGTTTCGGCATCTCGCAACCTGATGCGCAAGGCCAAGATGGCTGCTAAAGTGGCCCAGATAAAACGCATGGCTGAAATGGAGGTGCCGGACGACGACGAAGACGATGATGGGATTAATGGCGAACTCAAGGCGGATCCCAACGTCTCATCCTCCCCAGGCCCCATGTTGGCCGGTCCCCTGACGCCAAGCGGTCCGGTCCTGGAGGCGTCACCGATCAGCGCAGGTGACGGCGAGATGGACACGTCACCTCTAAACTACGTCAGTACGAAAGCGATGCGATACGGCCGTGCAAGCCCGGGCGGCCCGAACCTGCTCCGGCCGGCTTTTGCACGCGCAGCAGCCCGCGGCGCCTACTCTGGCAGTGGGCTCGCGATGCTGACAACGCCGCAGGTCCCCGACGCGTTTGACGCTCTCGACAAGGGTCTCGATTTCGTGCAGGCCACGTGCGAGCAGGCGGCCCATCAGTTCCTGCGGGACGGCGACTGCGACGAGGATATCGTCAAGCTCAAGGCGCGTCTCGCTGAGACGGCAGAGCTGGCGAGCAAGGAGATGGAGCGGAGGTTGAAGGAAGACCCCGACGTCGACAGCACGCCCGAGCCGGTCAAGAGTAGATCCTACAGACTACAGAGCATGCGTCGGGAGTCGGCCACCTCGACTCACAAGGGCATCAAGGAGCGTGTCCCGTCGCCAGCTCCCCTGGTGCCTGGTTCCCCTCTGGATCCATCCCCTCCACTTTTGGCAGCGTCTCCGGAAGCAACTATGTCGCCGCCCATCGCCGCCCCGACCAAGACACCTGGGAGCGATGTTGTCATCTTGCATGCGGATGCGAGACTAGAGGCGGACGGGCCTCCCGAAGCGATCAAGTACAGTCCCAGGGACAGGGTGGACTATCGGGTATTGAATACCGTACATTGAGTAGACGCCCCGATGCTGATCTACTCCTCATCGACCTTTTCAGTTATCACGGCTAGTTTCGTATTCTGGTTGCGCACCTCCTGCCAGTTTGGTTTTACGATCTTTAATTATAGCGGCACATGCATAGCGTTTTCAGCACTTACATGGGAAATTTTGCATATATTCCAAAGTACGCCATGTACATAATCATCTCTAGGAATCATTACAATTGTTTGGTACCTGCGGTTCTTCGCGATTTACTTTTCTATTGCAATTCAAATGTTCGAGTTTGGGAGCCCATGAGGATAAAACATCATCAACAGAACAATCTCTATTTTTCGACAGTAACAATACCCCAATGTTTTTGCATCATTCTTGGCTTGATCTGCAGTCACCTACCGATCCCCGTTCACATAATGTTGTGATTGTGCTTTGACAAGTCTCGCCCGGCCGGTTCACACCCTCCCCTGATAACGTGTTCGCTTGTTCCGAAATCGAAACACATTACTTCGGATGAATCAGATACAAGGCAGGCTCGGTGAGTGGATCTTTCTTTGATTGTTGATCTACTTACGGGTAATTTCATAGCCTTGTTCAGTGAATCTTTCAAACACACTTTGGGATTTTCTTTTGCTCATCACATGCCGAGAGGTATAAGAGGAGGAGATCAGGTGTCCTTGTCTACGGGCACGTGTACCAATCACTTGACAAGGGGTGACATTGTTTTTTTTTTTCTTTTTTTTTTTTTTTTTTTTTCAGCCCATACCTTGAGGATAAATTTCTCTAGTCGACTATTCGCGCCTTGCCACTATCATCCCTATGTTTTGTGGGCAAAATTTCAGAGAGATGCGACGAGGATGCCGTATCTGGCTGCAATGACGCGTCGACAATTCACGGCCAGGATTTCAGCAGCTCCGTCCTCTGTTGTATACATGTCCTAAGCGAGCGTTTTAACTACTTGCAAAGAGTGACAAAGTCACAAATTATCCGTCTGGTCTGTGGCAGTCGATGGTGTCTTGTTTGGCTCACAGACAGCCTGCAATTTCTCATAACTGTGCACTCCAAAGACGCCGGCAACTAAAGGAAGTCGTCCGCTGCTGACGTTCGTCTCCAAACTGTCTAGTTTGACTGGGACAGGTGACTGGATGACTAGTTACTGCTATCATTTTTGGCCAAGGGGCTGTCTGGAGGCTGCTGTTGACATTCACAGGAGTCAATTGCGCTGAACTGGGACCAAAGCTCGTTCAATTCGATATTTGTAGGTGGGTAGAGGACTTGAGTGAATAAATATGCTACTCTAGGAGAAGTGCAAATACACAGTCAGTCCTCCAGACATTCTGTGTTTCCCCCTCGTTGATTTCTCTTCTTTCTTGCCACTGCCATGGTCTTTTCCCGTTTTCTCCAACAAGTATTCGAGAATACAGCGCCAACAGCAGCACACATCCTGCAGAGGAAATAGAAGAGGAAAAGAAAAAAAAACCAAAGCCCCTAACACAGTTTGCTATTCCTTGTTCTCGTGATCGCCCAGCAACACAGCAAAAGATGCCACTTTACCCAGGCCCGCAAGGAAACAAGGTCATGTACCCGGCATACTACTGCTGTACGCCGGTCGCGACGCCGCTCGTCGTCGCCCCGGTGGTGACAGCCCCAGTGGTGGCAGCAACTTCAGTGGTACCGACCCCCGTAGTGACAGCCCCAGTAGTGACGTACCCGGTACAGCAGCCCCAGGTGGTCGTGCAGCCCGTGCAGCCCATCGTTCCCTTGGTCTACCCGGTATACCCGGCCGCGGTGGTGCCCGTTGCTACACCGGGCTGCCAGTTCTTTGTGTATAATCGGAAACGGGGCTGAAGCAGTCGGCTTTGAGGCACTGAAGACGAGCGGGACAGGAAAGAGGGGCAAAGGGGGAGCCGCGGTTGCAAAGACGGTTTGGTACATCCTCCGCCGACTAGCTCAGTGGCTGCACACAGACTCTGCAATGTACATGCCAAGCCCGAGAGATTTGTTGCTACGAGGACGGGAAAATGTTCGGATGGGCGCAATACTGAAATGGACAAATCACTTCTGAAATATGTGGTCGAGGGATTGGTGACCAAAGACACCCCGTTCACCTTGTTGATGAGCGCAAAGACATAGGCATTGATATATGATAGCAAGCAACATGGTGAATTATCCGAGCTATGTTGACTGGGGAAATTGTAGATCACTCATACCTTTTTGGGTACCGACAGGCAAAGGTAGGCCAGTATCCTGGGCAAACAGGACCAGACCCAAACATTCCCGTATATTCGAGCTAAATGTAATGACGGGCCAAGCCAGACGGCACATTCCGCAAAGATCAGTCGACCGACGAGGCCGGTTTAAAGTACAGTTTCACGCACCCAAGACATCCTCAATTCAAGCTTCGACGGCATGTGCAGGAACTGAACCCCAACCAGGCCTGCCCCGCAGTGACGTTTGTTTTTGGCTATGAATCGAGCCCCGGGGCGGAAGGAGACTCAGCAAAGCTTCCTACCCCGCCCAACCCGCGTCGCGTCGAGCTAGACTAGAGCCGAGCTGTGCCTGCGTCCAGACGCACAATCAACGTTGGAAAGCATCGCCATTCCCCAAGACAAGGTGGCGTTGGCCGTGTCACGGTCCTTCTCCTTACAAAAAATAAAATAAAATAAAATATGGCTACTACACAAGAAGCAGAGGCCCTTGTGCCCAAATTCAAATATGAGCGCACGTTGAATCAAGGTAATTGGAATCCTTGCTGTGACTAGTCTAGCACATGTACCATTTTCTCTCTTGTCTCTCGCTTCCCCCCCACCGCTGACACGCCAAAACAGACCAAGCAGGGAGACGCACATCCCTCTACGGCACGATCGACTCCCAACCCGCCCTGGTGGTGCTCGAGCGGGCGTCGTTCCCCAGCTCGGCCGACTACCTCTCGTCGGTGACGGGGACGCTGCGCACGCTCAAGAACCTGGGGGCCAACGACGTCTACTTTTGGTACATGGCGGCGACGGGCGGGGCGGCCGACGCGGCCGAGGACCTCAAGATCAACCTCATCTACCCGTGCACGGAGCAGCACGTGAAAAAGTACAGCAAGCAGGGCGTGCGGTTCGTGGTCGAGACGCCCGACGTCTACCGGACCAGGGTCCGGCCCTACATGCAGGCCAAGCGCGAGGCCGGGCGGCTGAGCTGGGTGTACAACATCATCGAGGGCCGGAAGGAGGTCGAGGACGTCATCTACCGCACGCCGCTGGGCGAGGCCGGCGACGAGGGTTTCCTGCTGCTTCCCGATCTGAACTGGGACCGGTCGACGCTCGAGGCCCTGCACCTGTTGGGCCTGGTGGAGCGGCGCGACATCTGGAGCCTGCGCGACCTGACCAAGAGGCACGTCCCCTGGCTGCGGCACATGCGGCAGAGGTTCCTCGACGCCACCGCCGAGGTGTACCCCGAGATCGAGCGGGACCAGCTCAAGCTGTACGTGCACTACCAGCCCACCTACTACCACTTCCACATACACATCGTGCACGTCCAGCTCGAGGCGGGAGCCACGCAGGCCACCGGCAAGGCCGTGGGGCTGGAGAGCATCATCGAGCAGCTTGAGAGCATGAGCGGAGGCGATGATGCGGGTATGGATTCAGTGTCGATGGGCTACACACTTGGAGAAGCGAGCGAGTTGTGGACCGAAATTTTTGAACCGCTGAAAAGAGAGACTATTTCGAAGACGAGTACTTCTGCTCAATAGCCGCAACCAGCTCCTGAACACCAGGTCCCTTGGGGCAATCTACCCACTCTCCTCCGTCCCTGATGCAGTAGATCTCCTGGTCCAGCCTGACCGTGCAGCTCATCTTCACGCCGGCCTATATAGAATACGGTGTCAGTCAGGGAGTGCTTTTCTTGGCGATTAAGTTCTTGGGGGCCAACAAGGGGGGAGAATCAATCACGCACTCTTGCCGTCCTTTGTACGCTATGGCGTAGCATATCAATGCCGTATGCGCCGTCATCCTTGGCTGCACAATCATTGAGCGCCTTGAAGTCCACGGCGTGCTCCAGTGCGCAGGCCTCGATGAGTTCTCGCTTGGGTATCTCTGGGTACTTCATCGAAATGCACATGGTGAATCCAAGATACGTCTTCGGATCGGGATACAGATCAGCGGCGCAAAGCTCGATAATGTTTCCCATGCCTGTCGATCAACTGTCAGCATTTTTGCCGATGCAAAATCCAAGGGTCTCGTATTGAAAATCATACATTCAGCTGGTCCATGCTTGCATGCAACTCCGCTATCGCCATCCGGACTAAAATGAACAAGGACGAGTCAGTAACAGAGAATAATTAAAGTCAGACGAGTTCCCGACAGATGAAGATCAAACGCTCACGTTCCGATAAATGACAAGGTAAAGTTGACCTTGTCATGCACGCGCTGCATCACAGGCAGCACCATATCCCTGAGGCAATCCCTGGCGTCCGGGCACTTGCTCATGATGTGCGCCTCGAGCGGCACCAGAGGTGCCTGCTGCTTCCCGACAGCCGCTTCGGGCTGCGGGCGCGGGTGCGTCTTCAACGGGATGGTTACGTCGGGCGTAGTGTGCAGTACCGCAAGCGGACGGATGTGGACGAAGAAGAAGAAAGAGACGATGCCCAAGGCAGCCAAGGCGACAAAGGTACGACTCCTCCGCGACGATGCAAGCGGGAGGGCTCGAGGGGTCGGGTATCGCTTGATGTCGTCCATATCGGCGGTTGGTCTGGAATCGGGACAGTCGCGTATCGTGTATCGTTTTTTTTTTTGGCGCGTCTAGAGTCTCGAGAGATATCTGGGTGGTGTCTAAGCTATCACGAAGTGTCGATTGCTATCGACGATATAGTAGTAACCAATATGCCGTGTGCAAGAGGTTGTTTCGAGCTGTTTTCGGCAGCTTGGCTGCTTGAAAGATGCAAATGAGAAAGCGATTCGAGTACTCGATGGGTTGAAATGAAGCAAGTTCGGGTATAAACAAGCAACGGGGTCAGGTGGGCCTTGGATTTGAGAGTGGCGATCAGCACCAGATGCACGTGCAAGTGGCCAACCAAGCTCAAACCCCCAACCTGCAATAGCGTCGCTGGGCGGTGCTTGGTTGCTCTCGGTCACATTTGCGGGGTAATATTGGACGTTGGGACCTGCGCCAACCCACTTTCAGTCCAGACAGGCCATGTCCTAGGTAGGGATGCGTTGATCGTTGAGTGATTTGAGATGCTTGGTGCCTACAGCTAACATGTTTGTTCTTTCTTTTTTTCGAGCTGGCAGCCCAAGGTTCTCCTAGAAACCAACAAACTACAATAGCAGCAAGACCGGGGAAACACTAAATTCAAAGCACAAACAAGATTAGTGACGAGATCACGTACTGCACAAGGTGAGGCACATGGCACTTGGTGACACCCTGTAAATTTACGGGTTGCGCAACCAGCGGGCCGACTGTCTGCTAGTCTGCACTTGGTCTAGCTCTAGGCTGCTAGTCAAGGTAGTGTAGCTCTTTTTTTTTTTTTTTTTTTTGGGCGCAAGTTGCACCCTGGTCTCTCCACTGCGCAGCTGCTTTGCTTGCTTGCTTGTTCAGGGCTTGCTGCTTTGTAGCTTTGTTCCGATGGAAATCTGATACCACGTTACTGCGCATCATCTCTGGCGGCACTGATGGAGACAGGCACCATACTTATCATCGCGACACGTTGGATCAGGGTCCGGGCTCACAGTAACGTGAATTGAGTGGCTTTTTCTTGCGCGGTGGGCGGTTATCTATTTTTTTCCCTATAAGCATCCATTTCTTTTTTTTCCCTCTCTTTTTTTTTGTTGTGTTTTTTTTAACGAGTTGTTTGGAAGAGCAAATTCAAAGTCGGGCATTCCATAACTGTTTACTTTGCCACACAGACACACACACACACCACCACACACGCACTCACACACCCATCACCCATTTACCGGGTTGCCTTAACCAACTTTAATCTACCCAACTTTTGTGCAGGTATCTAAAGAATGATAGAGATTTCATCCAGGCGCACGCATCTAGACGCACATACACACACGATGGCTTCTTCAACACTCCCCCCACAAACTACTACAGAGCTTGACAGCCTAGAGACGTTTCTCGAACCCCTCCACATCGATACACAACTGGTCCACAGACTGGCGCAGGATCTGTGCAGCACCTTTGCCGACCTTGCAGCGCAGTCTGACGACCAGTTTCTACCCACACCCATATCCGAGTCTTTGTTATTACAACGTGCTGCTGTTGACGGCAAAGATCCAGGCCCGTGAGTAGCTAAGTTCTTTTTTTTCTTTTCTTGTATTATTGTTCAATTTATTCGTGTTCTTTTATTTCCTTGTTTCGCTGGGCGTGTTTTCTTCCCTCCCTTGACTGCAGGGTTTCCTCACCCCCAGCCAACGGACCTAGGCCGCTGTCATGCACGGTAATTATTCCTAAAAAAGAATTAAGACCCTTGGACACGGAATTTTTTGACAGCCGGACCTGGCATTTCAACTAGCGGGGTACTTTTATATCACCTATACAGATATATACCTCACCTCGCCTATCTTGTATAGGGCTGAGGTGTAACCAGATACTTGTATTTGCTCGGCTTTATTTTACCCCTGACTGATTCTTCAAAACATGGTCTTTTGGTATCAACTGCAAAGGGGGCCCCATGGCAGAGGCTCGTCAAGGTTGGATGTCTGCTAACATTGCCTTTTCTCTCCAGACACTTGGCCATTGATATGTAAGCATCGCCATGTATCTCTACAAGCCACAATCACTCACCTACAGGTGCCGGTAATGCAATTCAAGGGGTTGACACTAACAACACTTATCAGCGGCGGTACAAATCTTCGCGTAGCCTTCGTGGAACTGAGCCACGTGCACAAAGACGGTCAAAATGAGACGACGATACCTCTAAGGAGACATTTTGAACACAGCTGGCCCATCGATAGCCATCTCAAGAACGAGAACCATGCGGTGCTCTTCGCATGGATCGGCGCATGCATCGCCGAGGTAGTCAGTAAGGCATGTGCACAGTTTGGCATTGCAGCTGCCGCCGAGCTGCCACTGGGCATTACGTTTAGTTTCCCCATGGTCCAGGAGTCCCTGGAAAAAGCCACACTCTTGCAGATGGGCAAGGGCTTTGGAATAACATCCGATCTCGACCTTGGCTGGCACCTTGTAGATGGTTATGAAAAGAGCCGTGGCGACCTGCCCAGGATCCGAGTCGCAGCCATCACAAACGATGCTGTAGCCACCCTGGTGAGCTTTATGCACCAGTTCCCCACCACAGCCGCCACCAACGGGACGACAGCCATGGATGTTGACCGCCGTCCAGCCATGGGACTCATATGCGGCACCGGCTCCAATGCGACAGTCTTCATGGACTTGGATAGCCTGAAGGAGAGCAAACGGCCCAAGAGAGTCCAAACATTACCGGAGCAAAACGGCGGCCCTTCCAGCCTCAGGATTGCCGTCAACACGGAATGGAGCATAAATGGTTCGGCCGGTCCGTTGCGCGCGCACAACCTCATCACCAGCTGGGATGACCACCTTAGCGGGGCCGTCGAGCGCCCAGGATTCCAACCACTCGAGTACATGACCGCCGGGCGGTATCTGGGCGAACTTGGCCGCTTAATATTGGTCGATTACATGACCAACGTCCTCGGTCTGAACTCTACCACCCTTCCTGAAAAACTCCTCCGCAGCTTCGAGCCTCAAAACACGACCTTCCTGAGCCACTTCAGACCTGGTGGCAACAATGACTGGTCGACGCTAGTAACCCGCCTCACGGACGAATTCCCACCGGGGCCGGCCTTTTCATGGACCGAAGGCCTGGCCCAGGCCCTGTACCGCATCGCCCGATGCATCGAGTACCGTGCGGCGGGCATCATCGCAGCATCGACGATAGCTCTGCTCAAGTGCTCCGGCGCGCTTCCCAGCGCCGAGAAGCTGGCGTCCATGTACGAGCGGCCCACTGAGCTTCAGCTCGGAGTCGGCTACACGGGTGGTTGCATCACAAATTTCCAGGACTACCTGCAGCACTGCCAGCAGCTTCTCGACGACCTGACCGCCCGCGAGTATCCCGGGGCTATTCCCGGGGGTTCCAGGCTGAGGGTTTTGCTGCAGCCTTGTCACGATGGTGGGATCGATGGGGCTGCCGTATTGGTTCCCGCTGCTGTCGCGACAGGCATATAAGAAACGGTTTTCACTCGCGGGGTTTGTGGTGCTGCTTTGGTTGGGGCGTTGGGTTTATGGCCAGGATTTGTCTTGGAAATGGGATGCGCAAACAGCTAAATAGATTTTTGGACTCAAGAGTCAAGGTCTCGGATCACGCTGGGGTTGGAAATAGACTAATCGAGCTGCTACCATTATGACCAGCGTCTCCTCGTCAACTCGTGGCCTCAGGCGATGCTGTCATGTGGCGCAGCCCACGGAACCGTGATGGTGATCCATCGCTAATGCCCTGACGATACAGGTGAATAGGAAGTGTAAGCATTTCATTCTAACTTTAGTAGATGGCGTGTTCCACGATCTAACTAATACTAATATAGGAATGCCTCTAACTTTTTTGCGAGTCCTGCTCTAGACGTAACCACAAATATTGAGAGCAAATAGGAAACAAAGGTGACAGATGAAAACTCCAGGAGAAAAAGAAAAGGACACCATTCCTGTAATTCCAAAGATCCAACCGCCCCAGCTCCTATCATGTTCACGCCGCCGGCTCCTCAGCCGCATCTTGGGACGCATCCTCCTTGGGCTTTAGCTTGGGCAGCTGGATGGGCATCAACAGAAGGAGCGAGATCATGGCCAAGCCGACGCAGCAGCCAAACATGAGGCTGAGGGCGGACTCGTAGCTGCGCATGACCTGCGACCTGTACGGCTCCGGGAGGGAGGCGACGGCGCCGACGGAGCTCTTGACGGCGCGCAGAATCTCGGCCTTCTCAGCGTCTCCGGCCGAGACGTTTGCGTCGAGGAAGCTGGCCAGCGCGGACTGGACGACGATGCTGGAGCCGGCGATGCCGGCGACGGCGCCCAGGCTCCGCCACAGCTGCAGCGTCGTGGTGACGACGGCGACGTCCCGCTGCTCCGTCACGCCCAGCACGGCCAGGAACGTCCCGGGGAACTGCAGGCCCTGGCCCAGAGACGACGGGACCAGGCACAGGAGGTAGACGTAGTCTGGGAGGCCCGCGCGCATGGCCGACAGCAGGCCCACGCCGCCGAGGAACAGGAACGAGCCGACGAGCGGCGCCCACTTGAGGTCGCGGGTGTAGGTTATCAGGAAGCCCGTGGCGACGCCGGCGATGGAGGATATCATGGATGGCACGGCGAGGCGGAGGCCCGAGTCCGTTGCCGAGGTGAGGAGTACGGCCTGGAAAAAGAGCGGACTGTGATTTGGTTTTGTTTCCTCACGGTCAGCGTGTTGCGGGGAATCCCATGATTGCTGTCAAAGAGATGAAGTATCCCGGCTGAGCTTACACGTTGAACAAGATAGCATTGGTAAGGAAAGATGCGAGATGGTGGGAGAAGATCAGGTTCATCACCGGCGCTTTGCAGACAAGGTCTAGCGGCATGACTGGTTTCTCTGCCAAAGATTCTGCTCGGAGGAAGAGTGGGAAAAAGAACAGGGCGAGAACCAACGAAGCTATAATCAGAGGGTGTGACCCTATTCATTCATAATGTTAGTGTTGACCGCAAGGGGGAAAATCAATAACTCGACAGGCTCGCTCTTACATGGAAGTAAGTTCCCGCCAATATCCTGTCGTCAAGTCAGCATCTAAGCAGCAAACATAACCACCCTGCACTCTTGAATTTACTCACAAGTCCAAGAATGAGAAACGTCACTGTCAAGGTCAAGAGCAGAGAGCCCTTGAAATCAAAAGACCGTAGACACTCCTGCAGCGACTCTCGTTGTTTCCCGTAGAGCCCCAAATTCTCCGGCAGGGCCATCATAATGACACCGAGACTGAGCAGCAGAATGGGCACCTGCACGCCAAACTCCCAGCGCCAACCGAGATGGTCCGCCATGAGACCCCCCAGTGCTGCGCCGGCCATGGAGCTGACGCCGAACATGACACTCATCGTCGACTGGTAGGGTCCACGACGTCTATTAAAATCACGACTAGTCAGTAACCGCGGAGGATACTAGCGCTTTTTGTTTTCCCCCTTCACTACAAAGCGCATTCAGCCCGGTTGGAGCTGTTGATAAAAAGAAAACCACTCACTCAATGGGCACGAGATCTCCAACACAGATACTCGCCATCCCTATCATCCCACCCCCACCCAGCCCGCATATGGCCCTGGCGGCGATCAAGGCGCCTATGGTCGGCGCGAGCGCGCAGGCGAGCGTCGCGACGGTGAAGACGACCAAGCTCAGCACGAACGGCAGCTTCCTGCCCGTGCTGTCCGAGATGCGGCCGACCAGGGGCTGTAGCGACGTGCTGGTGAGGAGGTAGGCCGTCGACAGCCACGAGGCGCTCTGCGACGCGCCAAAGTAGCTCGTGATGACCGGGTGCGACGACGAGAGGATGGTGGCGTCGAAGATGACGACAAAGTACGTGAAGAGGATGCCCGAGAATATCACCCAGAACCGACCGGGTGACACACCGCCCAGGAAGGGAGTCGGTTTGGCCGGCTCTCCCGGCGACGGCTTGCTGGGCTTTGAGTCGCCCTCGGCGCCGGGCAGGAGGGCCGTCGTTTCGTCACAGGTGGCGCCCGTAAAGTAGTCGACGTCTCCTGCCCTCTCGGCAGGGAGCCGTGGGTGCATCGGCAGGCGAGCCGGCCATGGCGTCGGTTCGTCGGTCAGGGTAGGCGACAGTCCGGCTGGGTCTGGGACCACAATCTGTGTCGGAGCCGGTGTCATGGTTTACAGGTTTCAATAGTTATTCGTTGAGAAGATGAGAAGGAAAACACCACCGACGTCTTAGACTCTTGGCACATTAAGCAGCCCATTGATCATCCCACAGCCGAAACGCACACTAGAAGAAGCTGCCTGACCCAAAATAACTACGTAAAGACAATGATCTATGCTGTTGTCACATCGAGATTTGGTCCCGGTGACGTGAGCAACCAAGAAAAGAAAAAGATCAGGCCCTGGGGGCTGATCTATGATATTGCCCTCGGGGCATGCATCAACGCGAGACCTGCTGGGGTCTATCCGGACACGAACGGCGTGCCTGCAACACCTACTTGCTCTATGAGACGGCCGCCCATCGTGGTGATTGGACTGTTCCGCAAGATGGGATGAATGCGGGCGGCCATCGTGGGATTACCCGATTCAGTTTTGGGGGAACTTCTGATTCTATAGCAGTTTGTACTAGGGGTCAACGCAGGCTCACACCGTGCAATGCCAAATAAGGAGAGAAAAAAGAAAGAAAGGAAAGGGTCAATCATCTCGGCTGGTTCGGGATGTCAGTTGTTAGTCCGGACCTCCCGACTCGCTCATAGTGGCCAAGGCGGTTTCGTTAACTGTGCCATCATTCGATGCCTGACAAGGTCAACTGTCTTTTTATCAGCAAACTCAAATCAAAGTTAGGCCTGTATGGCCTGCTCTGATTATGGGTAAACAAGTCGCGGGCTAACAATAAACAGCTTCAAATATATTAGCCCTGTAAGCCCTGCATGGCTCGCAAACGTTTCTCGTGTCGTCTCATCAAAGTCTCCAGTGAGATCGGTATTAAGGAGTGGTTTCACTCGGGAGACAGCCCGGAGTTCCGCAAACATCGGCTAGTCTAGTCTGGCTGAACTTAATCTTCTCTTTTGAGGCCGATGGAGAAAGAACCATGGTCATCATCGGCAGAACCATCGGCATGATAACAAACGTCATTGATCCGAGTGTGCGAACAAACCAAAATAATCATGTTATGGTAGCAAGTTGATTGTACAATGGTTGAAGACAAGCTGACAACTATTTCGTCTGTCGACACGCAGGTAAAGTGGCAAATATCCGACTGTCCCTAATTAGTGGTACCCATTAGTCACCAAAGGCATATCGTCCGACTCTTCTCTTATACGTCTGTACAACTCCTGTGCTTCGCGCTCCCGTCGACTGACGTAGGCGACCTCTTCCCTTAGCGCCTCGAGCCGGCGCGTAATCGTAATCTCTTCGGAAACTGCCAACGTCTTGAACGCGCTTAGGGCGTCGTTGGCCTTGATAAGTGCTTCAGATGCCTCGCCAATCTTCTTTCTGAGCATCTCGGCGCGTTGCTTGTAGCCGCCGTGATGCAAGTTGAGCTTCTTTTCGAGTTTGTTGCCCTTTTCAGCAGACGATATGACGGATTGTTGAACTTCCTGTGCATACAATGCTGCGTTAGTATGTGCGGCAGAAGCGTGAAACAGCTGCAAATTAACAAACTCGGACGTACCTCTAGAGCAGCTCGCATGATAGCAACTTGCTCCTGCTCTTCGTCATCGTCGTAACAGCCAAGACCAAGCAAAAGTGAATTGCTCTTTTCCCTGTCCCAGGCTTTTTGAACGTCTTCTGGTTTGGGTGCGCTACCTGCCTCCACCAGGACCTGCAGACGAGCTTCGGCCAGCGCCGCGTCGTCCACTTGTTCCACTTGAACTTTTGACGACCGGGCCGGCTTCATACCTGCAGCAGGGAACTTGATGGCGTCGTTCGCCATCAGCATGGCTGCTTCTCGAGCAACCATGCTCTGGCAGGGATCGGGTATTGACTCCGCATGTTTCAAAAAGAGCTCGAGATCAACAACGGCTGGCCTGGGCAGGTCTCGCTGCATCACCTGTGTTCGCCGCCTACGTTCTAGTGCCTCTTGAGCTTCCCTGATCTCGCGTTCTCTTCGATCCCGTTCGGATGCATCCTCCTCCAGAGTCTCTGCCGCATCGACCTCCATCTGATCCTCAGGTAGCTCGAGGTCCCATTCGGTTTCCTTGGGTTTTGGTAAAGCAGCAAGACCCTTGAGTAGCTGTTGCCTTGATGCAACCTCGTCACTCACAGAATTTAGAGAGAACCCGTCTCTGGGTGTTCGTAATGGGGTCTGTCCTGGCGCCCGTGGCGTTGCCCCTGGGCCCCCTGGAGTAATCCCCATCCCGTTGGCCCCGGACCTCATCGGCGTGGCCAGCGGATTCGGTGTTGACATGACCTGCTTCCGTGGCGCAACGCCGTCGAATCCCGTCGAAGCCACGCCCTCGTGAAGCGGCGTGTTTTCGCCGCCTAGTAGCGAGGATTGTGTCTCCTGCAACGCACGAATGTTCCTGATCTCGTTGGCTATGTGATCCTCCTGCTCGGGGGCGCGAGGCGTTCGAATTGGAGCGCCCGTGTTGAGTGACGAGTAGGAGCCAACCAAGCCGCGGGTGGCATCATTGGCACTTTCCTTGGCCATCTGTCCTGCTCGTTCACCAATCATCCCCATCTTGACAATATCCTCCAGCTCTCCCTCTCCAACCTGCGGCTCAGGGAGCACCAAAGCCCGACGCTTGCTACTCTGCTCAGCCTCGCGCATCTTTTGCATGCGACCGGCTTTAAGCGCTTCTTGTAGAGATGCAGACTGTGATCCTTCCTTGTCGTTCTTCCTCCTCTTCCGATCCGCGTCTTCGTCCTGGTCTCCCTTGCGTTTGGTGGCGAGTTGCACCTTTTTGGGATCGAAAGCGGCGCGTTCACGCTCGTTCCGGGCAAGCTCTTCTGATGTGTCGTAAAATCCAGGTGCGGGTTTCTGCTCGAAAGGGATGTCGGCGTTGTAGTCCATCTGGCCCGGTTTTCTAGTTGTGACCTTGACGTTGATACCAGCCGTCTTGAGCTCACGCCTCTTCTGCAGCGCGGCCAAACGGCGCGACTCCTCCTGTTGGCGTTCTCGAGCTTTCCTCTTGGCCTTCTTTCCTTGGGTGTTTGCCAACCGAGCGCGCGCCTCGCTCAGCATTTCTTTCTCGTCCTCGTCGAGGTCGACCGTGTCGGCCTTGGCCGGCTTGGTTTCCGGGTCCGGGTCGATCTCGCCAGGGCGCAGGCGACGGACGGAATCGGCAGTCGGCGCCCTAGCTTCGCCCGTCCCGGTGAGGCCCAGTGCCGCCGCGGCTTCCTTCTGCTCGGCCTCGTCGAGAAGCTTCTGGTAGCGCTCCAGGCACTGGTTCGCCGTGCGGCCGACGATGGGGGCAATGGTGCGCCATTGCGTCGGCATCAATTTGGCCAAGTGCAGCAGCTTTTCGTCCTCATCCTTGCTCCACTCGATCTTGCGGATGCTCGGGTCCAGCCACTCGTTCCATCGCGCCTTGCACTGCTTTGGCGTCTTGCGCGCCAGCAGCGACGAGACGCGTGCCCATTGATTCAAGCCATATTTGGAGACGGATGCCTTAAGGATCTCGTCCTCGATGTTAGTCCAAACCCCTCCCTTGACGACAGGCATGATGGCGGCTGGCTCGGAGGGCACCGAGGTGGGTGGTTTGTGATGGTGTTGCTGTCGAGAGTCGAAACGCGATTTGCAACCAGATGAAATTCACGTCCTAAAAGATGTATTGTATGTTTGCAAGGGTTCCAATTATCAAGTTCAGAAGTTTGGAGATGAGCGGCAACCGGTAAAAGGATCCAATAAAATGTAGTCATGCTATTGGTGCATGTGCCTGCAAAGTGGGTACAAACGTCACCCCTGCTGCAGGGAAGTTGAAGGCACCAGAGGGACTGCGGGCTGCTTGCTTGTTGCTCAATTGAGCTCCGAGCTACAGGAAAGGAATCGCATTGTACCTGCAGCTGCAAACCTTCCATAAAATCCAGACCGACTTACCTGCCTAGAATAAGAGCTTCGTATCAGAATTACCCATTGAATTCGACTGCACAAACCTGTGTTTTATCCCAAGCTCAGCCTCCTCCGTTTCATCTTTGTGGGCTTTATTGTCCCCAACTTCACGTTTTCTACAGCATTCAAATGATCAGGTAACACTCACCAACAGCATGGCGACCAACGGCGAAACGCCCAAAAAGGAGTTGACTCCAGCGGCGGCGACAAGCACAGCCCCAGCAGCCACCAGATCGACCTCGCCCAGAGCCGGCACACCTCCTGCATCTTCCCTCCCCCAGAAGCGCGTTCTGATGGAGGACGACCACGCGCCCGCCGTCCGGTCCCCGCTGAACCCAGACGCAAGGTCCGCCCCGGCCAGGGCGCAGTCTCTAGCTCGCGATGAGCAACAACCGTCTGGCGTCGCGGCGCGCGAGAAGCGCACCAAGAAGGAGTCGTTAAAGAAGCGCGAGAGCAAGGGCGTCGTTGGTGGCCCAGGTGGTTCGGCGACGGCCGAGAGCTCGAGAGCCACGCCTGATCCCAGACAAAAGGATCAGAGCCCCCTCGACCCAAACAAAGCCGCTCCGGCGCGGTATCCGCAGCTGCTTCCCGCCATGAGGAGCGGCGACTTTGAGCCTCCTCGTCCGCCTACCTTTACAAGTCACCATGAAGTTATAGGGCCTGATGGTGAGACCATTGAGTTTGGTGAGACGACAGAGCAGTGAGTTTATGTCCCACCACTTGTCTAGGGCTTGCCAACATGCCAAACGCATACAGTTGGAGCATGGAGCTGACTATTGTCCCATTGCCAATGTAGATCAGTGAACAGAAAAGGTTACGTCTACAACTACTGCATAGCCGATCCAGCGTTTCCCTCCATGGTCTACTACCGTCACACCGACCAGCTCCCATACACCGCCCATCTAAGTGTGGAAGACGCAGCACAACAAATGTACTTTGACCGGTCCGCCATGCACGTCACTGGTGAACTGGGCTTTCGAATGGCGCGGGCCAATGTGGGAGTGCGCGAGGGCCGCTGGTATTGGGAATGCAAGGTGACGCGTGGTGTGATAAACCCCGAACGCAGCAAACAAAAATCTGCAGAAAATGATGGCGAAGGAGAGGCGAATGAGACCAAGTCGCACGGCCACGTGCGGATCGGTTGGGCGCGCAGGGAGGCCTCGCGGGATGCGCCGGTCGGTCTGGATGCATACAGCTATGCGATACGTGACGTTGGCGGCCAGAAGGTGCATATGTCGCGACCAAAGGACTTTTTCCCGCCTGGAGAGGACGTGCGGGAAGGCGACGTCTTGGGACTGGAGATATGCCTTCCGTCGGAGCAGTTGCACCGCAAGGTTGTTCAGGGCCACTACAATCCCGCCGTTGATCTTCTAGACGAGGAGACACCAGACCCCCACGCTGCTGCAGAAGCGTCCAACATTGTGCGGGAGCGGGTGGTAATACGGGGAAAGACGAACCTTTTCTCCGAAGTTTTCGACTACCACCCGATCAAGGAGTTGGAAGACCTCATGAACCCGTCGCCAATGGCTGCAGCCGGCGCCGGACACGGCCACTTGTCAGAAAGGCCCAACCCAAACCATCGTGTCCCTTGTCTGCGGACACTGCCCAAGTCTTATATCAAAATCTACAAAAACGGCGTCCTCATGGGCACTCCATTCGAGGACCTCTTGAGCTTCTTGCCCCCAGCCTCGACGCCGAATGCAAAACTGCAAGACGGCGCCAAGGAGGGTTTCGATGACGGCACGGTGGGTTACTACCCAGCAGTCAGCGTTTTCCGTGGAGGCGCGGCCGAGGTGAATTTCGGCCCCGATTTCTGGTACCCGCCGCCGGGGTATGGGAGCGCAACATCTGCGCCGACGACAAACGGCGACGTGGAGATGACGGATGCAGACGCCAGCACAAGTACCCAGCCGGCAGCTCCGGCAAAAATCAAGCCTATGTACGAGCGATACAATGAGCAGATAGCCGAGGACATCGTTTACGACATCATAGACGAGGTGCATTTCTGGGTCCAAGACGGCCGCAAGGCGGACGGGAATCTGGATGGGGTCGACGCGGCAGATCGGATGCAAGAGGACTGAGCAAAACTTGGATTTTTGAATCATTGAGAAGGCTGGTTTTTATACTCTGGACTCTGGTCCCAAGCCACACATAATCGACAGAGAGTTGGCCAGATCATGGGCCAGTGTCTACAGTCACCCAGCGCTTGGTTTTAACATTTGGGGTCGGGTTTTCGGATCTAAGAGGTTAATTTGGCGTAAAAAAAATGGGATACCCTGCGGCTTGCAGTTGCACTTTTATGAGACACGCACAGAAATGAACCTTGAGAATCTGGAAGAGGCTCCAAACTTGCCATCTGCCGTAGGAAATTTGTACAGTGAAAAAAGAGAGGGAAAAAAAAAGCAATTGGTGCTTGATGCGTAATACTAAACTAAGCATGATTGGGGGTCATAAATGGGTATTAAACATCATTATCGCCGTGATATCCATATTACCATCCGACGCATCTATTTTTGCAGTCGAATCCAACCAGGAGAATCTCTACATTGTAAAAGCCCTGCACAAAAATTGACTCGCGCGTCAGCGCTTATGCCATTTTGAGTGCGTCTTCCACCGAACCTCATCATTTGCTACCGCTACCCTCACCTACAGGTGGTTGCGGCAGCTTGGGCGATGAGGCAGATCCCGAAGCTTCGCCAGCCGGTGGAGCTGGAAGTAGAGGGTCGTCAGGCAGCTCCTCGATCCGGTCACCTGCCTCGGTCGTCCGTTCTCCCTCGAGGCGAACCTCACGCCCACGTTTGTGGCAGTACCAAAGCACGAAAAGCAGCACTGGGGAATTGTTTCTCGGTCAGCCAGATAATCACAACTACAACATGATAAATCTGGGTGGGGGAGCAGACTTACAAAAGATGGCTATACTCCAAATCACGTTGGTGCCAATAAAGGCGGGCCAACGCAGCTTGAGCGCATTTACAATAGCCTTGAGCATACTCAGGATTGCGCCAGGCTTGGTGATGAGCTCCTGGAGGTTGCCCGGCTTGATCAGCTTCATGGCCGTCTCCTTGATCCCGCCCTTGGAGTTGTCCGTGTGCTCCAGGCCCTGCGACTTGGCCGCCGCGGCAAGGAGCTCCGGGGCCAGGCTGCCGGAAATCTTGTCGGGCATTTGCTGCACCAGCTTCTTCAGGCTCCCAGGTAGCTTCTCATAGTTCTTTGCCAGGTGGCCGTCCGGATCCTCGAGCAGCGTCTTGAGGTCGTTAGCAGCCGTCGGGACGCCGTTCACCAGGTCCTTCAACACCTGCGTAAAGGAGTTGACAAGCTCCGTCGACTCCTTGGACAGCGAGAAGACGCGGTTGTTTTGGGCGGAAAGGTTCAGGTCGTCGAGGACGCGCGTGAGGTCGTCCTTTTCCCGCTCGGCGTCCTCTTCCGAGACGGCGAGCTTGGGGTTCGGCTTCACGTCGGGCTGCTTCTTGCCCGGGCGACGAACGAGCACCGAGATGCGGCGGCCGATGCGATTCGTGAATTTTCCGTCGCCGTCTTTTGTCTTCTCCGCCACAGCAGGTGCCGCAGCTTCATCTCCCGCCTTTTCTTTGCCCTTGCCCTTGTTCGCAACCAGGAAGGACTCGGCATCGCTGTCCCAACCAATCTCTGGCGTCTTTATGCGCGGAGGCAGGGGCGGCCTGGGGCCCTCGTCGTCGTCGCCGTTCTCCGCATCCTTTAGGGTGATGAGCGAGGCGTCCTGGGTTGTGAGGAGCCTGAAGAACCTCTCGTCTTCATCCTGGAGAAGCGGTGACCCGACCTCTGTTGTCGTCGTGGCTGATGCATTGGGCTCGACGATCTGTGGGATGTTGCTGGAGTTGCCGGGAGTGTCTGCGGCCTCTTGGCTGAGGCGTTTCTGCTCTGCCTCCTGCTTTTGCGCTTGGTGCTTCTTGAACTTTCTGTATGTGAAATATTCGAGCATCGTTGTTGTCTCGACGGCCTTTTTAGCTGCCAAAGTGTGTGTCGGTTTGAGTTGATCAGAGTTTGCTTGCTGCTTGATTTTGGTTTGCGTGCAGCCTATAATTATATGTCGTTCGCGTTGGTTGTTCGTGAGAAACCTCCCTTTGAAAGAGGGGGAGCGAACTAGCCTACTACAATAGTGGCCTGTTTCGGGTTTTCAAGATGCGGTCTAGATCTAGACTAGAACCTATAGATCGAATGCGACCGGAAGGAGGCAGCTCAATAGTTCATCGATTTTTTCGCAAACTACTCTGTAGAGGCCTCCGTTAGTGCATAAGACGGTCTTCGCACAATACTACTTCAATGGAGGTTTGAGACACTGGATCCTTGTGACGCATCCCCAAGCTGCCTTGATTTGGTACCAAGCTCTCAGCTCCAAATGGACAAGTCCACGCGGAATTTGGCCACCTCCCAAACCGCGTAGGTGACATCATGAGTCGTCACATGCGATGGACCAGGGGTCTTTTTGTGTGGCTCGCACACGCAGCAGAAGTGCCAAGCCGCTTATTGGACCAGGATCTGTCAACTGCCGAGAGCCTGAGCCTCAGCAAAAGATTAGCTAGCTATCTTTACCTACCCTGCATAAAGCGAAGAAGAAAAAGGTTAACTTCCATTACCTAACTTGAAGTACCTGCCTATACCTAGGACCCCAAATCTTATGTATACTCACGTGGCCAAGTATCTGCCTGATATCATGTATTACTATGCCAAAAACACGATGATCGCATGGGTAGGCATGAATCGTTGCCAACAAACCAAGTTTGACGCCATGCTTGTCCCATCGAAAACGAGACAAAAAAAAAAAAAAAAAAAACTTGAGAATTACTTCCGAGAAGAGACTGATCCCAGGTTTCCACGATTATTTTCCAGCTTTGGAGATAACTATTTTTGGTGCAACGCGGGCTTCGATGGAAATTTTACCCTGACAGGGCTTGTCTGCACTTCTCCTCGTGGGTCTGCGTCCAAAACGTACTAGGTCACTTAGTGGCCACAGCTGGAATCCTTGAAAGAGGGCGACCTTGCTTTGGATCAACGTAACAAAAGGCGCTATTGTTCATTCTTCCTCATCATCCACTTCGGCCTCGGCCATGACAGAGCTAACTATTTCACTAGGCCTGCCCCGGCCATTTTGCCTAGCTCTTTGATAAGCAGCCGTTGCCGTGATGGCCCTCTCCCCCACATGATAATTACCTTCCCACTGCGTTTCGCACCTGGGGCACTGCTTGTCTCTTCTAGCCCTCCAAAACGCTTCTTGACAGATGTCATGCAGCCTGACGGTGCAATCGAGGTTTGAACATCGCTGACCAACAGTCACGATATCCTTGCAGGCCTCGCAGTGTTTGATTCGTTGCCACTCTCCCGGCTCGGCGTCCGGATCATTATACGACTCTACCATCCATGACCAGAGCTCCAACAGCGCGCGCGGTGCCAGGCTGTAGAAGCCGGCTGCGCTTTTCTCCAGCCAGCCTTCTTCAGTCAGCGATGCCATTAATGCATCGACCTCACTGTGCTTGAGACCTTTGTCTGTGGCCGATTGCGAAGCGCCAGATTCGCCATTGACCCCTATGCTTTCCCTGGTCCTGGCTGGTCTCGAGAGCTTCCGTGCCTGGTCTGCTGTGAGGCACATGAGCTCTATTCGTGGCTTGTTGTACGTATCAAAGATGGCGTCTAGCAACCTCTTGATGAACGACATCTCGTCAGCGGTGTGTGTTGTTGCTAGCTGAGTAGATAGATCGCTGTTGATGTTGACGAATGCCCAGACTTCCTCCTTGGTAGTCTGATGCCGGTGCTTCTTGATGTCGTAGTCTAGAGGTGATATTGCTTCGCGAATCATGCTCAAAACGGCCTCTAAATCCTCAATCCCAATCTCGTCCATGTTTATGCCAGCTGCCCCTACGCTTTTCTCGGCGTTGTGGAGGGAGGACAATATGGGTTGCGCCTCTTCCAGCGTCATACTGCCTCGAGCCATGATGGCCTGGAGAAACCCCCGGTGCAGGTTCGTCCAGTCGGCGGGCAAAGGCGGTTCCCAGTCCATGTTGATTGGGGATTTGGAGTCAACAGCAGGGGCCGGCTGATTATAAATTATGATTATTCGTATGAAAAAAAAAATACTGACTGACAGTGCAAAGGGGACTACACAAAGCAAGACAATATCACCCTTCAATCATTCGTTGGGCAATGGCTTTATTGTCTGATTCTGACGCGTGCAGCAAACGCGCGTAAAGTGAGGGGGTGTCGACACGAGAGAGTGGATCGTCGTTAAGCGCTGTCACGTGCGGCAAAATGCATGGCGTACCCAGGTGGTATGAATTTCATCGGTAGAGAGTAGGACCCAAGGACCCCCAGGATCCCTTGATCTCATTCTCTCATCCGTCGGGTATCCTAAGTCATGCAAGTCAGTTCAACACTGGCACAATCGAAAGGCTGGTTGAATGTTGATCCAGACTACCGCCAGCCAGCTGGGTTGCTCCTCTTTGTTAACTCCAATTTTGGCGACGCAGATGCTAAAATAAAAGAGTAACAATTTCCTCTTGTTCAAGCTGATTGATTCTCTTTTCCAAATTTTCAACCGTCATTTCTCATGGGATCTGTACCTGTTTTTGGCGTCCTTCTCTCATCGCTCTAGAAACGCACTACTGCTTCCAAGTCTGATACCTACCAACGGGGCATTGCTACACCCCAAAGAATACTTCTGTTTCATCCTGCCATCAATTTGTGTGCGATCTTGTTCCCTCGACCCATAGGCGGTGATTTATGCGAGACAGGGGTGCCTCCCTCAACAACTCTCAGCGGTTGAACCCGGCAGCTAATTCTCCGGATTAGGGCAATCCCCTGCTTTTTTTCTTCGTGGTCCTTTTCTGGAAAGGTGTTCGGTCGGGTTAATTATGCAATTCAAAATCAGCAGCATATTTCTTGGTAGGAGTCGCATGACCGATGTGGAAAAAAGAAGAAAAAAAGTTCTTGCCGGCTATCTGATGTCGACTGTGGAAAGCGTGCTGCAGATCTCTCCACTGTTTTATGCGACTATGTTGCTTTCCACGAACAGGGCTCCAACTAATAATTACTATTCGTCAGGGGCAGGTTGATCAGTTACTTCGTCAGGTCCTGGAGACACTGGAATCGTATTTTCAGCAAGGGGAGCCCTAGTAGGGAGAATCTTACAGGCACAATCGAGATGGGTTGTGGTACTGTACTGATCTCCTGTCATGGTTGGCTACGCGCTACAAACCTTCGAGGCGAAGCATGTTCGTTTAAGCGACACGCCAGTGTGGTTATTGAGTTGGTCGTCCCCACTGCTGAAGATCATGCAAGCACTGTGCCAAGATGTCATCCGCCACCCCATGCCTCCCAGAGGGATGGGCTCACAGATTCCCATGCGGTAGAGAGCTTGCGATCGCACTGATTCGCGCTTTCCGAGCCCGTTTTGCTACCCAAGGGCACTGTAACTAAGAATACCACGAGCAGTGGGGTCACGAAAGACCTTCGGCCACTTTTGATAAATGGGAACAAACTCCTCGCATCCTATATCTTGTCCCGCCTCCCACACCCCCCGTCCGCCCATAACCATCCTTCCAATGCTCCACAGCCACTCTCAGTTATTTACTGAAGCCGGTACGCTGGAGCTTTGGGACGCTACAACCCAAATCCCACGAGAAAGCATGATGTGATGCGCCTCAGCTGGACTGTGCGATGACCGTCCAATGTCCTCCAGAGGCGCTCGGCGTCGCCGCCGTCGTCCTCGTATACACCTTCTTCTGCCTCTGCTGTAGTATAGGGATGTTCGTTTTGATGTGGGTACAACATGAGCGGACGAGCTGTAAGTAGGAACCAGTTTCTCGGGGGGGAGAACGCCCCTGTGCTTCATGAAGAAGGCGACGGCCAGGGCGGGACGCTGACCTCTTTGTCTATCGCTCAAGACATCAGCATCATGTCCGTAACGACCGCGGTCGCCACCATCGCCTCCATGATACAGCAGGCGCACACCATCATTAATTGGCGAGACATCAAGATCGCGCAGTTTACGCGAGAGGAAACAGAGGCCTGGAACCCAGAACTTTCGGTGACGGGTTCTACGGAAGGGCTTGACCTAATATTGTTCTATATTCGTAAGCATCAAGCAGCCGAGCTTGCCTTGTTTCAAAGCTTCAGAGCGACTGACCATCAAAAACAAGAGTTCTTTTGTTATAATGCCGAAGCAATCTTGCTTGTTTGTTGGTAAGTCACCCATCGTGACAATTCAATAAAAGTATAGTGGGGCTAACAGACTTGACAGGGCGGCAGAGTTGACGCAGTCCGTCTTCAAAGTCAGCTGGACGAGACTGCAGCCAAGAAAGGGTTCGTTGGTGGCCAAAGCCAACGCCTTGATACTCCCGGCAGTCCAGATAGCTCTCCTCCGGGCCGATAGTATCCAGCATCAAAAGGTGGTATTCTTCTTGATCGCCAGCATGATTAGTAAGTTATTGTCTCCCTAAACTGCACCCTCTTTTGGCACTTCAGCATGCTTATAGTCCTCTTGCAGTGGCGACAAGTCTCTCCCTCGGCGCAGTGTTACTGGCAATCATCCTGGTCAAATATGTACACACCAAGGTCTCTTCTAGTGACTGGCGTGTCGGATACGCCGGCCTGTCCAGCAACTCTACCAAAGACGACATCAAGCTGGACCCGATCGTGCATAAACATAACACTTATGACCGCTGGCTCGTGGTCCGCTTCAGCCTTGCATTCTTGGCTACGGGGTAAGACCATATATATATATATATATATATATATATATATATATATATATATATATATATACAAACATCTTCCCGGTGTGAGGTGCCGTTGTGGTGCCGTGCACGGGCTTTGCTGACTCTTTTTTTCGACATGCAGCGCATTCGAGTTCATCACCATCATGTTCCAAACTACCTGGGCAGCCCGCATCGCCGTGACGCACGAAAACAGGGAAGCGGACCTGAGCAGCGACAAGGCAAAGCTCGACTTTTACCTCTTCATCCCCGGCGTATCGGCCGGCTTACTACTGTTTGTGGTCTTTGGGACGACCAAGGTCTCGCGAGACTATATGTGGGAGAAGCTGGCGCCGCGTTGGCTCAAGAAGAAGAGGAGCGAGCGCGCCGCAAGGCTGCCGTCGATGGTGTTGCCGCCGGGCCCTCTGCGACTGCTGAGTCGGAGGTCGACCCGGAGAGCGAGGGCCCAGACCGCCAGGGATCGACACTACGCAAACATGCCCCGGTTGCCCCCGATCGCGGCGGGTTCTGACATGAGCAAACTGTCGACAGATCTGGATAGGATTTACTCCCAAGGGAGGGACGACAAAGAGGCCGTGCACTTCAACAAAGATCGACGGAGTCAAACCATGTAACATATATATACATATATATCAGCTTGGCTGGTGGCGGAGCTGGGCTTCTGGCCATATAATCTTCTGATCTGGTTCAGCGATTTTCAGGCGTTGGGGGATGTACTACGGTAATTTTGGAAATGAATATGGGGGGAATGGTATTTTATTGGGCATATATGGTACAGAAAAAAATTTGTATGGTATTTCATGTGGTATAATGCCTCGCGGCGCTCTCTACGTATCCTTGTAGAATCACTTCATTGTTCCCATCTGGATCCAATCCGATGCACTTTCGGTAGTGCCGCATCATGACATCCGAAGATATGGTCCTAGATGGGAGTAAAAATTAGTGGCCTGATAGCTGCTCTTGGGTCAGGCTATCCTGCTTGAGCCAGAACTCAATTCGGAATTTGTCGTCGAATGCCGATGAACAAACTGAGATGCGCCAAGCGTGTAGTTTTTGGCAGCTTTAGAATCAAGCCATGGTAGACTTCTCAAGCTACGGCCAGAATTGAAGCTTCCTCATCGTCAACAGGTTGAGTTGTCACAACAGCTGCTTTCTGCGCTTTTTGCTGCCTATGGGGCACTCGCAATTGCAGCTGTGGGTAGATTATGTTGGTCTCTGCCAATGCCCGATTCTAGTTGGTTTCATCGTCCGAAGTCCATTTTACGGTGACAAACATATTCCGTCCATGGACAATTGACTTTCTGCGAGGCACAAATGGTCTGTGAGGATTTGTTTATGGTTCAATGTTAGTGACTACGCTTTTTGCTCACGGGTTTGTCCACTGGCAGTCAAGATTTCGTGTCGTGTGAGCGTTGCCACTGCCCGATACTTGTAACCAAGGCAGACACCGGCCATAAATGCCCATCTTTGCGTGGTGGGACTTGGATGATTAATGCATTCTTGGAGAAATACAGCCTGGGGATCACTTTTATGGGGTGTTGTCTTCAGTTCAACAGGTGAAAAAGGTCGCCGTTTGGTTGTCTTGGACTTACTCTTCCTCGGTCTTCCCGGGCCATTTAACGTCCAGTGCACCATGGCGCAGGCCACTGCGAGTGGCGCGGGATAAGGCCTCGACCTGCTGCGTGTGCAGGCGGCCGATGAGACGCACAAGCGCGCGTGCCTCTTTGGAGGTTGGCTCGGCGAGGCGATATTGCTTGGTAAGCTCGTCGCGCTGGCGGTCGTAGTGGGCGTTGATGGTTTCTGTGCTGTGCCAGATGTGACACCGCGAGCACGTATCGTCCAGCGAGAGGTGAAGCTCTGAGCCTGGAGGAGCCTCAGAGGGTTCCATACAGCCCTGCTCACACCGGCGCGAAAAGTGGACGAGCGTGTGGCCGCATCTTAGGCTGGTGATTGTACCTTCGCACATGGCTGTTTTTTTTCCCTCGGTGGTTGGCTAAAACCAACAGGTTCATGTGTCGGTGAATGATGGTGAGAGCATGGATATGTTTGGGAAGGGAGACGTGAAGGTCTGTTGAGGAAGGGACGCTGAACAAGTGAACGAATGAATAAATGAATGGGATGTCCTTGGTCGTAAAGTGAACACCAGGTTTCCGTAGCCAGGGTGCTCTCGTCAATTCGTTACGTCGTAGTTAAAGTTCTCAAGACACAATCAAGACAGTCTTTGAATTAGTACTTTGGTATTTTGAAATAAAAAAAACATAGGAGAGGGTGTTAAGGAACCATGAATCAGATCACATTCATGACAAACGTATGTGTACTGTACAGCGAGGGCTGAGACAAAGATTAAGCAACACCGGTGAAGATTTTTCCTCTTTTTTTTTTTTTTTTTTCTCTCTCTTTCTTTGTCTCGTTCCTCTTGCTTGCTGCCCTGGCCCGCGCGATCCTTACCTTCAAACGTCATCCTTGACCTGAGTCTGGGGTCTAGAGTGGAGCTGTGGCAGTTGCTGGCGGTCAAGCCCTGATCGGGATGGGGAGGTTGCCGGGGCCATTGAATCGCAGTTTCCCTTTCTTTTTGAATCATTCGCTCCCTGAAAGGAGCATGTGTACATCAAATTGTGACATACCCACCGGGCTGATGAGCCGCTTCCCGCCCAGGGTCGTATTTGCTTTTTGTCAATGGAGAGCTCCGGTGAAACCGCCAGTCCCGATAATAATAGCAATCATATATGTTCTTAAATAGAATTATCGGAACATAGCTTGAGTTGCATTGGAATTGGCACAACGGTTGCACGCTTGTGCTTATTAGCCAGCCGGCTGGCCACGGCTGCGGCTACTACGCGGACCCTGGATGACCCCCGCACACCGGTACCAGGTTTTCTGGAACTAACTGCGGTATCTTCATAAATTGCACCTACCGAGAGAGCATACATAAGTCATAAGCACCCAGCCAAGAGATCAGTTTGGCGAGTAATTTGTCCGTTCTCTTCTATCGTTGAAGATGGAAAATGCTTTGCACCATTTTTATTTTTTTTTGTCTTTTGGCCAACACCGAAACAGTTGTAGTAGTGCTGTTATCTTTGACTATTCATTGGTTGTTATTATTCATCATTAAGCCCTTAAAGTTTAGCGCTTCCAGGTTGGCAGGATATCGCAGTCCCTGGGGTTCGATGTGGATACTTCAGGGGTTCAGGAGACAACAGACTGGCGCACACCGACAGACTGCTTGCCACGCTCCTCAGCAGGTCAGACGTGACCGTCGATAACAATCAACTCCCACTGTGTTATGTCTAAAGTCCTACAGTCCGTTAACTAGAGAAGGGCAACAATAGTCACAGTGCCGCATTTTTGCGATGAGGTGATCCTGGTGACGCAAGAATCGGGTAGTATCCCACCCACGTCCTTGCCCAGACAGCTAATTACAGCCAAGACTGGAAATGAAGCACTTGCAAATACAGCCCTCTTCCTTGACTGGCATATCTCTCAAGGTTGAATTTGAGCGGGCAAATAATGACATATAGTTCCAGATCCATCAGCCCCTGATGAGTTGATGTTTCGTGGGCTGGACATATTTAGGCCAACTCAAGAGTCGGAGACAGAGCTGGTATGGGATGTTTCCCCTTGCGCCAATAACTTGGTCTCAAATGTTGAAAATGTGTTAATTGGTTCTTGTCTGGTGAAAAAGGAGTCGAAATTGATGTAATGGCAGCTGTAGTATTATATATGCTTCGACAATCGACCTCATTGGCAAAATCCATCGTGGGCGTGGCTGACTGTTAGGTTAGGCCTACTTGGACCAACAGTGCGACGATGATATTCGACCGAAAGCGGAAAGGTGCAGTCATTTACTCAGCAAAAGTGCCCGCAATGAGGCTCTTCACATTGGTTTGTCTTTTTCGCAAACTTTTCCTACCCAAGTGAAGAGTATGAAGATTCCTTCCAAGATCAGAAATTGGGACCGGCGAGACAAGCGAAGACGTGGTAAAGTCGGTCCACTGCCTAATTCACACCAGGCCCCGCCCTACCAGAGCTAGTCTCCACTTTGCCTCATCAGGAACGCGGGGCTGCGCGGAGCTCACGAAGCTGTTCAATGACGACCAACCATCAATCAACTGGAAGCCTCGACCTGCAATTCCGACGTGTTTGCGCCCGCCACAGGCTTCAAAGACATACATCACATCTAAATCCCAACACAGTCACGCGACGACGTCTGTGTTTGCTGAGAGCCTGCCAATAGAAGAAATTACAAGCTTGGCACCCGAAATAAGAGCGCATACAGGCCGATCCTGAAAGGAGCATCCGGCGTCGCCATCGACCCTCACCAACGGCAAGCTTTTCTTCACCAGCCTCTGCCTGTAGTAAGGGCGTGTGACGTCTCACAAAAAAGGACGCCATGGCTTCAGAAATGGAAATCAACCCTCTCATATCAACACAAAAATCCGACTCTGAGCTTCACGTCGGCCTGCACCCTCTCGTGCTTCTTACTGTTTCCGATTACATAACAAGGCACACCTTACGGGGGCAGACATGTCCTATAGTCGGAGCGATTCTAGGCCAGCAAAATGGAACGAAAATCACAATGGAACATGCTTTTGAGTGCTTGACACGGTCTCTACCCAACGGTGATCTCTCTCTAGACCAGGATTGGTTTACCAACAGGCTAGACCAAAGTAAGTGCGCGACGACCTTGTTCTGGGAGCTTTTATTTTTCTGACTTGATACCCTTTCTCTCAGTGAAACTTGTCCACAAGGATCGCAACCTGGACCTTGTCGGCTGGTTCACCTTACTCCCCCGCGCCGGTCCCGACCAACGGCTTCTACAGCTACACAACCAAATCCTCGCCATCAACGAGTCTGCGGCCCTACTGGCTCTCCATCCCGAAGACATCGCTGCCGCTGCTGGCAGCAAACTACCCGTCACAATATACGAGACAGTCCTCGAGTCCGATGATCAGAGGCAGGGCCAGTCCGCCGGTGGCGATGAGGAGATGAAGGACAGCGGAAACGAGGCTGCCGAGAACTCCTTGAGGCCGCGGTTTCGCGAGCTGCCTTACTCTGTAGAGACGGCCGAGGATGAGATGATCAGTATGGCCTTTGTTGCCCGCGGTGGCGCCAACGCTGGAACAGCAACCGTGATTGATGACCCAGCGAACCGGAAGAAGTCTTCAGTCTCGTCCGTTCAGGTTGACACCAAAGGCAAGCGGAGAGCGGTTACCAAGGAAGAGGAGGAGGAAACGGGCGCCGCCGAACCCGTCACCTTGTCTCGCGAAGACGAGGAGCTCGTTTCGACCCTTACAGCCAAGGCAAACGCTATCAAGATGCTTTCGGCCCGAATCCAACTCATCACAAAGTATCTGGAGGGATTACCTCCGTCGTATCTATCTGGAGAGCAGAGTGGATCGGCTTCAGACGTCTCGCAGCAACCCAGTAGCACCACGACCCCGTCCCCGGTCCTGCTACGATCAATCCAGGCATTGGTCAACCGTATTCATCTCTTGCTTCCCTCATCGGTGGAGGCATTTCAGCAAGACATGTTGAGCGAGGCGAACGACGTACAGATTGTGTCGCTTCTCAACGACGTTTTGCAAAGCGTCAACGAGCTGAGGGACGTTGGCAAGAAGTTTCATGTGGTTGAGCTGGCCAAGCCACGCAAAGGCGACAACTCTTCATTACTTGGGATACAACAACAACTGTCTACCGCTGGTGATATCATGTCTTGAGCGATACATACTTTTGGTACCCTTGCAGCTATCTACCGCTTCTGGGCAGATATGGCAGATGATGTTAATGGCGTTTGATGATGTTTTCATTCTGGAGCGATACGTAATAGATTTTTTGTGTCTGGCAATCAAGAATGCTTCAGAAGCACTTGGAACCGCATGAATTACCAATGAAATTAGTGGATCGTGGTAGTATTGCACGGCCGACAGAAGTACACAAAGATGAAGAGAGAGTTCTTCAGTGATAACTTCTTTCCCATGTCTCCCTTCTATTGATCTATGACATTGGGTTGTATTGTCCCACGCACGCACAGTAACGGATACGCCCGAGATTGAGCGCAGTAATAATACATAGTCGGTCTAGTCTTTGAACTATTGTACATGCAATCCTCTACAAAAAAAAAGAAATTTCTCATCCGATAGCCTTCTCACGAGGCCCGACAACTCGCTCAAAGGTGTCGAGCTCCATGTCGAGAGAATGCCTACCGCCGGTCTTGCCCCGAAGCAGCTGGTCATAGTTGAGCATCTCGGCAAAGGGAATCCTGGCCTTGATCTCCAACTGGCGCACCAGACCCTTCTTGGGATCGCGCAGCGACTGGATGGTGTCGTACGGGTCGCGGGGCACGTAGACGTCGTCGAGGCTGATCCTGTCGGCCGGGTCGACGCCGCTGCCGGCGGCCTCGTCGTACTTCTCGTTGCGGTCGACGACGGCATATACGACGCCGCCGCGGGCGCCGCCAATGTCCTTTTGCACGGCCTCGGCAGCGCCCTCGGGGCAGACGATGGAGACCTTCATGACGGGCTCGAGGATGCCGACCATGGACCTGGACTGCGCGTCCTTGAGGCTGGCCTTGACGGCGCTGTAGGCCGCCTTGACGTTGTGCGACGGCGGCGTGTTGGGCCCAAAGTAGTCGGTCGACGGGTTATAGTCGATGGTCACGAGCGTGCCGTGCACCGGCCGCCGCAGGCGCGGGCCCATGCGGAGCGCGGCGCTGGCGCCGTTGAGGAGCTCGTGCCGCGTGCGCTCGTAGTCGAAGCCCTCGGGGAAGGTGCCGTAGTCGTTCTTCTTGATCTTGATCTCGATCAGGTTGTTCTCGTCCGCCCGCACCGTGTCCTTGGAGATGGCGCGTGTCGATTTCTTGTCCTCTTGGTCTGGCAGTGGCTGCAAGGTGACGGTGCAAGCCGCCTTGCCGGCCTTGCCTCCGACTACTTGGTCGAACACGAAGCGGTTGGGTGCCAAGGGCTCCAGCAGACATTCTTTGTATTCGACCTCGATGCCAAAGATGGTTGCTTCGACGCGGTACACGTTCTTGAGGCGATCGAGCAGAACCTCAAGGTGCAGCTTACCCATTCCCGAGAGGATGAACACCTCATCGCGTTCATTGTAGCTATATCGTAGGCTGGGATCCTCACGGGAGAGCCGCTCGAGTGCTGTCTCCAGGTCTTTGACGTTGCCACGGGCCGCTGGTGCCATGGTGATGAATGCCACCGGGTTGGGGATCTCGGCCGGTCGGATCTGCACCCTAGCCATGGGGCCTTCTGAGGCATTGCGGAAACCCCCGTTGACCAGTATCAGCGTATCACCCGTCTTGGCGTCCTTGAGACCCTTGAGCGCGCCGATCTGTCCGGTTGATAGATGAGGAATGAGCTGCGTCTTGTTGGCAGAGATCTGCAGCATGCTGAGTGCCTTTTCTCGCTTGTGGCGGTTGGAGTTCCACACCTCAGCGTCGGCGGGGAGCGTGCCATGATAGACGCGTACAAAGGACAGCATGCCCCGCGACATGTCGTTTCTGTTGAAATCAGCTGCCACCTTGAAGACGGACGCGACAGCAGTAACGCTGCCTTTTTTGTTGCCGAATTGCTTCTTCTTTCCGGGCGGCTGCGCCTTGGCGCTGGCCTCGATGACGTTCTCAAGGGTCGAGCGAACGCCGTCCAGCGAAGTTTCTACCGGGGGCCGCTCGTTGGCATTGGGTAGATAATCTACCACCGCATCTAGCAGGGGGTCAATGCCGATGTTGCGTAGGCTCGACCCGGCAAACACAGGAACCAGCTTGCCGCTGCCGTCGCTGATGAGTTCACGTATGGTCCTTTTCATGACCTCCGGGGTGATGTTCTCCAGATCACCCTCTAGAAGCCGCTCGTCGTGCTCACAGAGAATATCTACCAGCGCGAGGTGGGCCTCATCCAGCTGTGTCAAGAGATCTGGGTTCGTATCTGCCAGCAACTTCTTCAGATTTTCGGCGTTGTAGGAAGCCTTGGAACCGCCAGACTTCCACCTGATCCCTGTCCGGGTGATGACATCAACCACGCCGACAAAAACGTCCTTCTCCCACCAGGGGATCTGGCACACAAGCGGCCAGGCGTTCAGACGAGAGGCTATCTCCGACACGGAGCGCTTGAAGGAGGCGCCGTCTCGATCCAGCTTGTTGACGTACATGATGCGCGGGATGCGGAACTGCTGCGCCGACTGCCAGACGCGCTCCGTGTGGGCCTCGACGCCCTTGACTCCGTCCATGATGCAAACGGCGCCGTCGATGACGGGCATGCATCTGTCCACCTCGAAACGGAAGTCCTGGTGACCGGGGGTGTCAATGAGATTAATGGTTTTTGGGGGATTTCCGGGACCGCATTCTGATGGTAATGGCCATTGGAAGGTAATGGCTGCGGACTGGATAGTGATGCCACGATCACGTTCCATTGGAAGGAAGTCGGTGACGGTGTCTCCGCTGTCGACATCTAAAAGGACTGTTAAAACCAACCCAATTTACAACTCCACAAATAGCAGCTTGGTCTGTTGCTACTTACTGCCTAGGTGTTTTGTCACACCGCTGCGGAAGAGCATTCGTTCTGTTGTGGTGGTTTTGCCCTTTAACCGCGTTAGCTCGAGTCCATGAGATTGAGCGAGAAAAATAGTATAGTAGTGTAAGCAGAGAATTAACTCCTTGACTCCTTGTGTTTACTTTCTTGAGGGACGAGGGGGAGCATTAATTCTCGTTAACACATACCGCGTCCACATGAGCAATGATGCCAATATTTCGAATATCTTCTACTTTGGCATCGTAATATGACGAGCCAGGACTACTGTAGAATCTGCTGCCGAAATCAGTCCTTGAGAGGATAGCAACAGCCTGAGGTAAACGAGACGACTCGGCGTGCAGGTTGGACTGGAGCCATCGCCATGATGATAGAGGCAGTTGGCGACGACCAGGCCGGAAGCGACAGGCCGGGAGAGGCCGCAGCCACATTATGAGTAGGTAGTAGGAAAAGAAGTCGTAAATAAACAAACAAATATGAAAATACAAGTCAGAGCAGTTTACGTCCCATCTAGTCTCAAAGTTGGCATTGCTGTTACCACAAGAACTTCAAGGTGTCGCACATCTTGAGCCCGAACCTCTCTGCATATGGTTACAGAATAGTAGGGACCGAGCGGTTAAGGCGCAGAGCCAATGCAGGTAGCGATATAGGGATATGGGACTGGGTTATGTTGGTGTATTTTTATTTACTGTAGTTCAGAACTGAGCAAATGCTTCTTTTGGGAGATTTTGATCGCAAGGACCCTGGTCCAAGTTCGGAAGATGTGGGTCGAAATTCGTTAGATGGCTGGCAATTCGAGCTGTTGACCTTGCGACGATGGTCATGGCGATTCCCCTGATACAACAGGTTTGGTAGGAATTGGAAGATTCAGAAAAAGGAGGACTTATAGTAAGCAAATCAGAGGTTAGAGAAATATTACCATACGAAAGTGTTTCTTTCCAGGGCTCCAGCATGTAAATGGTCAACAAAAGCTAAGCTGCGTTTTAACCTGCTTTTTAACGGAAGCATCAAGCGCTTGCTGTGGCTGTAGAGTGGAGATGAACTGACGTCTATGGTCTGTGCGCAGTTCCCCATGTCAATAGCTGGAGACAGAGAACGAAAGAGCTTGGATTCCAGTGGTGGGGAGAAGCTCTGCTCCAGCTGACAGATTACTGACAAGTGCAGGCAGACACTGACTGACTGGACTGACGTCTCTTGCTTGCTCAAAGCTCGGCCTGGCTTTCTTGTAGGCGTCACTTCTCCAGCTTCGAATATTTTAATGCGCATTCAACAGCAGATTCATTATCTCCTGATCCTGCCGCATTGGCCTTCGAATTTTGTGTCATTGCGGTTGCTTGTTAGCACTTGACCCGGACGAACCAAAAGTTGCGACGGCTAAGTGATTGGCTGCAAATCCCGACCTGACCAACACGCTGAAGCGTCAACAACCGGATCAGGTTTCGGCTCGCAAGCCAGGCAAACGCAACGTAATTTGCACGCACTTTAAAATCACTCCCCAACCACATTTCTTCATCACCGCAAACAGGAATAGCCGGAACTTCCACCATGGACTATAGCTCATCGATTCACGAGGCCGACAACCCACACGGCGCATCGCCCTGGGGTTCTCCGGGAACCTCGCCGCAACATAACCGCACAACGTTCAACGCCGCCGCTACTGCAGCCCCACCCCCGACCTACCAGTCTTTTGAAGCGGCGAGCAACGGCCTGGGCGTCCCAGAGGAGGAAGGTGGCTTTGGGGATGCTGATACTGGGTTCGCAAGGCCAAGCACGGCGAGCACAGCTGCTGCTTCGGATGCCTTGACTGATGAATCGAGGACCGAGGCTGGAGAATCTCAACAGGAGCACGATGAAGATGTTCAAGCTGCTGCCCCGACTGAGGGTGCCGCTCATGCAGATGCAGCTGCAGCTGCCCAGCAAGAACAACAGCCACAGCAAGGAAGGGCCGAGGAACAGCAGGCAGCCCAAGCTCAACGGCCAGCACAACCTCAGTATAAGCTGCAAGCCAAGATAACGGGACTAGAGCGAACCGGCCGCAAAGACCCGATCCTGAGGTTTGACGTACATGTACGCAAAAACCCAGCCAACTATGGCTCCACCACGTCACTAACGCTGAGATTTCCAGACCAACTTGCCTAATTTCCGGACGACACAATACCGAGACATCCGCCGCCTCCACTCGGAGTTTGTCAAGTTCGGGGAACACCTGATATCCGCCAATCCCGACGCTATAGTGCCCGCTGTTCCACCGCCCATCACCTCGGCTGGTGCTGGGACGGACGAAGACGAGGCCCGAGTCAAGGCTTTGATGCAACGATGGCTAAACTACGTTTGCAGCAACGAGGTTCTCCTGCGGGATGACGAAATGATCCTGTTTGTCGAGAGCGATTTCGGCTATAGCCCAATGGTAAAGAAGAAGCAACCGGCAACGGGTGTGCGCCGCAAGATCTTGAAGCAGTTCGCTCCGCCACCTGACGACACACCCGAGCTTCAGGAGGCTAGGCCTATCGTGAAGCTATTCTACCTAGGTGCCATGGACGCTGGGCACAAGGTCGACAAGCTTGTGAAAGCCAGGAGAGGTGAGTGGCTTTGTCTAGGTCTCGGTCAGTATGAAGAGACCCCGGACCATCAACTGACATAACGTGCAGGACTGGGACTCGCCGAATCCGACTTCGGAGTCAAGCTTGGCGGCATGCACGTGCAGGAACTCCACCAAGGCCTGGGCAACGCCTACCGCAAGTTGGGGAAGGTCATTCAGACTGTTGGTGACTGTCATGCTGCTCAGGCAACAGCAGAGGCGACGACGATGGGCGACCCGCTGCAGTACCACTCTTCTGATGCCTTTATTGTGAAAGAAACACTCACAAACCGTCAGATCCTCATTCGAGAATTTTTGCAGGCGCAGGAGACGACAAGGAGCAAATTGAACGCGACCGATAGGTTACGGGCGAGCTCTAACGTGCGGCGGGAGAAGGTCGATGAAGCCATCGCGGCACTTGACGAGGCACGGCACAACGAGGTCCAGCTGTACCACAAGACCACGAGGGTAACGCAAAACCTGGTCCAGGAACGTCGCAAGTGGTTCGCACGCACGTCTGCCGACCTGCGCCTCAGTATCAGGGAATATGTACTGCGGGAGATAGAGGCCGAGAGGCGAACGCTGGCTCTGCTCGAGACGGTGAGGCCGGATATTCGCAGCATTGATTCGTCAGGAGGCTTGAGCAGACTCGGACGTGAGGCGCACCCGACACCTCCCAGACGTGTCAGCATGGCTGCCAGCCAAGGGCCCAAGGGCGATGCCTGGAGCGGAGTGCCCCGGCGTTCAGACGCAGCCGTGAACCGTAGCCTTTCCGCCTCCACGGGCAGCATAATCGCGGCTGGGCTGAGCGAAGAGGGCCAGGTTGATGGAGATATGGCACCGGCCAGGACGCGGACGCAGGCTGAAGAAGACGACGACGATCGGTTGGACGCAAGGAATGCTGCGAGCAGGTTGGCAACTAGCACGTTCTGAACCACAACTTGATTTTTTTTTTCTTTCTGTTTCAAAAAACAAAAAACCCCCACCCATTAGGCTTGTTATTCTTTGACGACCAAGTCTGATATATGTAGCTCACAAGATACCGGTTTCCTCACTTTCATCTTTTCACTCCTCTTGCTCACAGTACGGTGACCTTGGAAGATACCAAATCAAGCTAACCGTGACTTGGCCTGACCAGTGCCTGGCCTTCCTTTGTGGAAAAGTACTCTTTGAACGGAAACACACAATTACCACTTAAAGATGAACTCAACGGACAGTACAAACGAAAGCACCTGGTGATAGGAATCTGACGAGCAACTGAGCAGCACGTCTCGACTCTTAGCCTGCTACATGTATCGTTTGCACAATTTTGACACTGATTCTGTTCGAAGAAGGAACAACATAAGGGACTGCAGTTTGCGAGCACCACACTCTTCTTCCGCTTTCACATTCGCATCAGAAACAGCTCAGGTGGCCCAAAAATTCAACTTGAGGGAGTAAATTAACCCTCAACGTTCCCCCACCTCCAATATATTCAAATTGACTCTCACACCTGATATTACATCACCTTTCTTCCTCCTTTATATCTGTCTGTCATCGATTTAGAGAAAAGTCTTATCATTGATATTCTACTGTCTACTTACCAACACATCTCTTTTCATTCTTGGTCAGGCAATAACCACTCTTCACTCTTCGCTTCTGAGATCCAGCTTCCACGAACATCTGGACAGGTCCCATGATGGCCTCCTCCATCGTCAAGCTGGAGCCTGATGGTGAACACGATTTGCAGAACCTCGTCATCAGCTCACAGCCGGTTGATTCTTCCACCTCACAATTTCCTGACCAAGAAGCCGATAACACTCAGCGCCTATCTGAGCTTTGTCAAGAGAACTCGATTGAGAAACTTGAGAATGGTCTCAAGATTGGCAAACGGCTTCTAGAAGAGCTCGGACCGGCTGTTCGCAATCTCAACTCACCCGCTGGAGAGCACTACCTCAAGACCATAGAAGGTCTCTTGCAGGCTGCCAAGAGGACCCGAACTGTCGTTGGCGTCGTTGGCAACACTGGATCAGGCAAATCATCGGTCTTGAATGCTCTTTTGGACGAGTCAGAGTTAGTCTAACACTTATCATGATGGATCTGCTCTACTTTCCAGCAACTAACGACATTACTCGTCTCGTATAGGCTTCTAGCGACCAACTGCATGCGCGCCTGCACGGCTTCAGCTACTGAGTTGAGCTTCAACTATTCAGACAACCCCAAAGAAAGGTATCGCGCTGAAGTCGACTTTATCTCCCCTGAAGATTGGGCCGCCGAGCTCGAACTGCTGTGGGATGACCTGATGGATTCCAATGGCAGGATTGGCCGAGAAGCATTCGCCAAAGAGGGCGATGCGAGCATTGCCTTGGCCAAAGTCAAAGCTGTCTACCCAACATTGGGGAATGCTGATTTATCGGCTTGCGACCCCAAAGAGCTTGCTCGAGAACCATATGTTCTCCAAATGCTTGGGACTACTAAAAAGGTGCAGGCAGAGACGGCGGCGGAACTCTTTGCCTTGCTTCAAGCCTATGTTGATTCAAGAGATGACCGGGACGGGCGTACGTATAAAAGGACCATGGAAGCATGGCCGCTGGTTAAAGTCGTTCGAATTTACACAAAAGCAGATGCTTTAGCCGCTGGGATCATCCTCGTGGATCTACCAGGCGTTCACGATAGCAATGCGGCCCGAGCAGCCGTCGCCGCCAAGTATATGAAAGAGTGCAGTGGACTGTGGATTGTTGCACCTATTACCCGTGCAATAGACGACAAGTCGGCCAAAACTCTGCTCGGCAACGCCTTCAAGCAGCAGCTCAAATTCGACGGCCTGTTTGGCCAAGTGACCTTTATTTGTTCCAAGACGGACGACATCTCAGTCTCTGAGGCGGTCAAGAGCCTCAGAATGGGGCAAACTGCAGAAGGGAAATGGGCTTCAGTTGACAACCTCAAAGAACAAATCCGCAATTGCAAGCTAGAGGCCGAGCAGCTCAAAGCCGAACAGAAGTCACTCGATGACGACAGAGAGCTGAAGCAGAAGGAGCTTGCGATTTGGAACCAGCTGTCTGCAGACTTCAGGAGAGGTCGCACTGTTTATCCGCCGCCACCAGCAGTGTTTTCTAAGAAGCGCAAGCATCAGACTCGTCAGACACGCAACAGCCGTCGCATGGATCTTTCAGCATCTGACGACAGTGAGGACTCTACCGAAAGTGAAGACGAACTTGCAGATGGTGGACCGACCGACTCCAAACCAGCCACGAGTTTGCCCTTGACCAGCACAGAGATAGACAAAACTCTTGATTCGCTCAGGGAGGTGCTACCACATCTGACTCAGTCGAAGCAAGATGTCACTCGGCGCAGCAAGGCACTAAAGAATAAGATGAAGGATCTCAAAAAACAAGCATCTGAGCTGCAACAAGAAGTAGAAGCGATGTGTATCAAGGGCCGAAATGAGTACTCCCGCAAGGCAATCCAGCAGGATTTTGCCATGGGAATCAAGGATCTCGACCAAGATGCTATGATTGAAGAAGATGAAAGTTCGTTCAATCCCGACATAGAAATTCGTGACTATGACAAAGTCGCCGATTCTCTTTCCGTCTTCTGCGTCAGTAGTCGAGCCTATCAACACTTGTGTGGCCGCAACCAGCGCGACAGGTTCAGCAATCGAGGTTACGAGCGTAAATATGACACTGAGATTCCTCAGCTTGTTAGACATGCTCAAGGAATGACGGAGGCCTACAGATTAGGCCATTGCAGACGGTTTATGAACGAACTGCACCAGCTAGTTGAGTCGATTTCGATATGGACAACGCCTCGTGAGGATAACATGCAGACGACCGATGAAGAGCAACGTCTCATTGAAGAGGTCCTGCGTCGAGAATTCGAGTCTTTCGAGATTGTAAGTCATGGATCCGGGTTGCAGGTATGCTGAGCCGCCAGCTGATTACACAAAACCCAAGGCCTTTGCCACATCAATCGATACCTTTGTGACAACACTGCAGGACCGCTTCTCCGAATTGATTATCCCAGCTCTGGACGCCAAGATTTCGGTAGCCACGTCGGCTGCTGTAGATGTTTGCCGAGGCTGGGGTGCACCAAGAGACGAAGGCGGTCTCCATTGGGGGACACTTCGGGCCACCCTCAAACGCAAAGGGGCTTTCAATGGCGCTGCTGGCCAAAGGAATTTCAATCTTGAACTCCTTGAGCCCATCATGTCGCATCTTGCCTCGGCCTGGGAAGAGACATTTCAGCGACGGATCCCCATCGCCATCAGGACGCTTGTTGCCTCAGTCCAGAGAGCCTTACAGGCCTTTCACGCTAACGTAACCACTGCAAACAACCTGCCGGTTCCGGCTCAGGATATTGCTATCTTGGCTCGGCGACTGTGTGGATATTTGGAAAAAGTGTCTGCAATTCAGGTTGCGCTGGACCAAGAAATCACCGAGGCCCAACGCGAAGCCAATCGCCAACTCGAGCCGGCCATTATTGACCGCATGTCGCTCGGATATCGCCTGGCTTTGGAAGAACGAGGTAAGAGCCCTGCTGGGTTTTTATATCCACTCCTACTCTACATCTGAACTTAGCCGGCTTTTCTTTCTTCGTTTGCTAATACTCGCTTCTTTTTTTTCCCAGGAACTGGCTCCCACATGCGTATGAAAGGCATAATGGTTGACCATGTCAAAGTTGCCCGACATATAATGTTCAAAGAAGCCAAGAAAGCTGTGCAAGATGATCTGAAAGCTCTGTCAAACCAAGTCCATGGCAGTCTGAAGGAGCTGGCCTCAGAAATAAACGCCAGGACACTCCATGATTATTCAGCTGTGCTGCTGGGGAACAGAGCCGAGCGCCTGAACGACATCGCGGAGATTCTCGCCACTGTGCACATGCGCTTTACATCTGTTTATCAAGATGCCCCAGCTCCATTGATGGTCAAAGAGGAGAGCAAGATATAACCCACTGCAGTGCAGCAGGCTCACAGCTGAGCAGTGACTCCTAAACAGGAGTAGGAACCTCCCGGATAGCCAATGCTGTTCAGAAAGATGCCTGAGGGTGGTGGATTGACTATGACCAGAGACATCATTGTCATACTTACTGCTGGAATACAGCTCGAGTCTCTCAGGTTTGTTATCATTGAAGCCCTACGAGGCAAGTTCCTAGTCCGGCATGCATTGTTGTTGCCTTGTTGTTTCATTGTTACTAGGCTATCGCATTGACTTGCCTGCTGATCTGCGATGTATTTCAACTCCATGTCATATCTTTCTCTGAGAAGATCGGGCTTTTCTTTTTTCTCCATCTACACAACCTATCCGATGAACTGTTTTATTGGGTCTCGCCATATTATAACAAAACCTGTCAATCTAATTTATCAAGTGTCCGTTTGTCTTTCTTTCGGACAGAAGATCATATCAAGATATGTGTGTTTTTAACCGGAGGTGCAATTTGGCCTTTCAAATCTGCAAAACGGCTGACTAGGATAGCCTATTTCCTACCATAACCGTGTAATAATCTACAGATAGCTGAACTTTACTAATCGATGCTTTACATTTCTGATCGATTGAGAGTGGGAGATCATGTGCCGTGTTATTGAAGTTGTACTGTGGCTTGCCTGGTACCACCATTAATAGTCACAATAAAAAAAAAAAAACACTTCTCCCTACTTGACATTGTTGATCCCGAACAGCATAGCATGGAGAGCCTTGTGGCGATGTGAGAATAAACAAATGAAACTGATTTCCCTTCTGATGAGTTACAGTACACACTGTTGCTACATTTGTTTTGTTGCGCAAACAGGCAAAAAAGAAAAAAAAAAGAAAAAGAAAAAGAATGATACAGTATGCTATGCTCCGATGATATACTGGCTTCGTAAAGCCTGCCCATTTTTAACAAAAAAAAAAAAAAAAAAAAACAGAAAAAAGTCAAAGACTTTCAGTTGTTGCCCTTTTCTAGCGAGACCTTCAACATCTTCAACTTTTCTTCGGTGGCTCTGATGGCCTCCCTGACCTCACGACTGTCCGCTACGTTCTTACGCGACGGCATTGGAGGCTCGGAATTGTGTCCTCCGCTCAGCCGCTCCATGCCGACTCGTTCCTCAAGCCACTGCCACAGCTCGCTCTCCTCGCGCCGCCACATCTCCTCGTAGGCGGCCACACGGTCCGGGTAGCTGAGGTAGGCAAGGTCGGCACCGTAGGGCTGCCGCGAGGCTGTCCTGCCGCTCGGGTTGAATCCGAATCCGAACCAGCTGGCCACGAGCAAGCCCACGAGCAGACCGTACACGAGGTTGCCTGTGATAAGCGGGCGGACGGTATCGAGCACAGGGCTGACGATGCCCCGCACGGGCTCAAAGAGGCCCCAGTCTTGCTTGGCGGTCTGGGCACGGGCGCCTCCCTCGACGTCGCTCGCTGGGCCAGACGTTGGGCCTGCCCTGCCCTTGCGTCCCTTCTTCTTGCCCTTTGCAGCGGCGCCGTTGCCGGTACCTGCTCGTGCGCGGGATGAGACGGATGACCTGAGGCTGGTAAACAGCTCCTTGCAGTACTGCTGCTGTCCCGTCACTACTCCGTTCTCGATTGGTCCCTTCAGCCAACTCTTGCCGGACCATTCAATGGTGCAGTTTACGTTTATCTTGGTTTGATTCTTCTCATCCCAGGTCAAGCAGTATTTTGTCTTGACTGTAAAGACGTTACCGCTGGGCACGTCAGGGGTTTGCGTCGAGCATGTTATCGTAACGGCCTTTTCAAGATCAATCGCGTCCAGCTTTTCGCTTACTATGCACTTGGTCTGCTTGGGCCCCAATGAAGCGTTCAGGGGCTTCGTGTATGAGTACGTCCGCGTCTTGTTCTCCGCAGTGAGGCCTTTCTTGTCCTCCATCTGCAGATCAAAACACTTTTGTTCGTCCGTGAGCCACTTGCTCATGTACTGGCAGGATCCTGGCCCGAACATGAGATCGTAGACTTTGCCGAGGGGTGCGGGAATCACTTCAGCAGATAGATGCTTGTCATAGTGCGTGTCAGAATCACCGCAGTCCGTCTTGGCGTGTGTCGCAGGGCCAGGGAAATCTTGAACTCCTGTTGCGGTTGCGGCGCCACCGGCTGCCTCCTTTGGCTTCTCTGCGGCTGGTAATGCGGCCGATGTCTTCCGACTAGTGACCTTGTCCAGAGCATTATCCGCGGCACCGTTTTCTATCGGCTGTGCCACGACCGATTCATTCATCTCGTCTTCGGCATCTTCGTCATAGACATCTTCCTCGTCGTCCTCCGAATCTTCCAACTCGGACCCGCTCTGCGTTCCAGCCAAAGACAGACTGCGGACCTCTTCCACGTCAACCTTTTCGGTTTTGTCGCCTCCCGTCTCGTCCAAGCGAACTCCGTTGAGTGAGCTTTGTAACGAGGGATGACGGATGCTCCACACTTTGATAATTAGTTGATATGTCGAATCACGACTGGCAAAGCTGGCAAAGACGTGCTTGGCGTTGATGGTGCTAATGAGCAGTCCGTTCTTGAATAATAAAGCCGTGCTCCGCTTTTCAACCGACAAGATTTCATCAAAACTCATAACCAAAGTCGTTACGTAGCCAAAAATATTGCTGTTGAAACACAAATGGCCCTCGGAAACATACAGTCTTCCGTGAGCTAGAATTTGTAATTGTCTGTTTCAAGTTAGTCAGTACACGCGCAAAGGATTTCCACTCTAAGAGGTCAATAGTTTTCAAAAGATGGAATACTCACAGTGCACAGCTGAAATCATCAATCAATAAATCGTCATCTGGTACGCTCTTGAAGAGCTGGTGGAAGTCACGGTTGCGCTTGGCACTAGCGACGGCGAACCCAGTCAACTTGGCCGTGCTGTTATTGCTTATGGCTCCGGTTTGAGTCAGAGCCGTGTGGGTTGCAGTGATAGGAGCGCCGGTCTGGCCAGACATTGTAGAGCTGCCACGCTTCCGGTGCCGTCTGAGGGAGCTCCGGACGCTTCCATTGCGCTGGAGTCCGGTTGCATCCTCGTATATGCTCCCGGCCGGTGTGCGTTCTGCGCTACCAGGTTCAGCAACTGATCTAGCCTGCGACGAGGGCTGCGAATCATTCTGCCCATTGTTGGCCTCTGCGGGGGCCGAGTCAGCCCTCACCCTTGAGGCCATCGAGTCCGCAAACCTGGACGTAATTGGCGAGGTTGCGCTACTCGGAGGGTCGTTGATGCCCAGCTGGCTCAGACTCAAATCGCCCCTGCCTAGTGTTTTCACTGCGGGTTCTTGCGACTCCATAGGCTGTCTCTGAGAACCTGAATACGACTCAACCTCGACTCGGCTATCTCCAGATGAGGGTGTTCCGCGGGGCTGAGCGCCGTTACCTCCGTTGTTACCGACAGAAGACGTGCTATTGTTGTTCGTGATGGTGTTGGTCCAGGTGTTAGCTGCGTTCTGCGCGACGTTCTGGGCAGCAGATATCATAGACGAGAAGAAGTTGCCGGTGGGAAGAGGAGACTGGGCGTTCTCGGGAGTCGGAGTAAGAGGGGCTGGTGTGATGTTCGAAAGCTTGCTGGGGCCCGCGCTGCCAGAGCCTGACCTCCCACGTCGATGTGCTAGTGTAGAGACAGGCTCGACTGGCTTGGCAGCTGCATTACTTGTAGCCTTTTTCGTCGGTGTATGGCTTAGTAGGTCGTGGGGCTTGCTGTGGTCGGTAGGCGTCGGGGGAGTGTTGACGATGACAGGAGCAGACGTTGAGCCGTTTGGTGGCGTCCGAGGCGGATTCGCAGTCTCGATCGTCTGCCCTTTGCTCAATCTCCTGAAGCGCTGGGCAGATGCCTCTTTGGCACTATCTGCCTGTGGGTTGAGTGGGGGGTTTGCTGCACTTTCGGCGCCAGACTTGTCGGTAATTTTGCTATCCGGAGAATCGTTCCTAGCGGAAGCGGGTGCTGGCGAAGATTTTCGTTCAGGGCTAAGACTGCCTGTCGATTGTCTAGTTGAAGACCTCGAGCGTAAAGCTTCTCGAAAGCGGCCTACGGGGGAGGGCGATCGTCTTGCCCCTGGGTTTCGGGGGATAGCAAGACCGGTCTTAGTTTGCCGGAGGGGTGATGAGGCTGCCGAGTCGAGAGAGTCGGTCCTCTCGACAGAATCGGTGACAGGAAGGGTTGAAGATCGGGACAGGCTATCGATCGAGGAGGGTTCCGGTGGTTCTTGAGTACCCTTTAGGTGCTCTTCTTGCACCAGCGGCGACGAGGTCGTCAGGTAACCGATTTGCGAGGGATGCGTCGACACGGCGGTGGGCCTTGCTGACAAGCTATAATACGGGGTTTAAAATGTCAGACAGTGCGTGGCAGCCAGTGAGAGCTTTAGCCTCTGAGCCTAGGCCCCGGGCGGCGCGACCCTAGTCAGCGCTGCGGGTCCAATGCAGCGGACTTGACGCCGGAAAGCAGCTCGATACCAAAGTACACGTCGAAAAAGGTTCCATCCGACGAGACCATGGCGAGAGTGGAATGGGAAAACAAAGGGGTAAAGGGAAGGATTTGAAACTTCAAAACCAAGATCCTAAGGTGGTTTGTTTTTGTTTTTCATGTATGTCTCTCTCCTTTTCACCTCTCCCGTCGTCTCTTTTTTTTTTTTTTTTTGAAGAAAGAGGGGGTTGTATCAGCCGAGGTTGTCACACGTCACGGCCTTTGTTTTTTTTTTAATTGTCTTTGCGCTGTAGCCGCAGGTTTTGATCCATCCTAACAGGTCCCTAGAGTCAGGTCCCTAGAGTTGGCACCACCAACGCTCTACCATACAGTTTGGACTGATTCGCGAATGCAACCGGGCGGGCAATAAAAGCACGCGATGAAGCGGGCTATGATGATGGTCCACTACGCCAAGTCGAGAACTGACGACCAAACAAGCAGTCTTGACGGCGGCGCTGCGACTTGCAGCAGTGGTATGAAGGCAAAAAAAAAAGTACATTTCATTACGGTACATTAGGCAGACAGGAATAGAGGGAAGCGTGCAGGAGCCGTGACATAAGAAGAAATGAGGGTAAGCTTACGAGTCTTCATCCGTCTCCACCGCCGCTAGACTGGCATCTGGCTGGTGAGGCGGCTGCCGATCCTCCTCTGCAATCGAGAATGAATGATTGCTCGCGTTCTCGTTCAGGGTGTCCACGTTTAAGTCGCTTTCGTTGGTATAGCGACTGCTGGCTGGGCTTCGACCGCGCGCCCCGAGGTCTTCACTACTGGCATCGCTACCAAGCTGCTGCTGCTTCTTGCGCCGCCTTTTCTCTGCCAGCGCTCGCGGCAACAGTTTACCCAGGCCAGAGGTAGACGTTGCCGAGCGATCTGAGCCGTTGGCTTCCATGATTTGATTTGCTGCCGGCAGCCTGGGCTTTGAAATTTGCAGGTCAATTCGGCCCAGGCGAAGATTATCGGCTTAGACTCTAAGCTTAAGGCGGGCGTTTTATTTTCCGCTTGGGAACCAGTCCAGTCGTTGTCGTCGCTTTCAGCACGAGCGTGGTGCTCAACCGATGTCTGGATCAGTTGTGAATGATGTGACGCGATGCGATGCGATGCAAAACCTAGAATAGACAGTTGTTGCCCTTGTTCATAGATCCAGGTGGAGCTGCTTCTATAATGACGGCATTTATCTTGGTTTCAAGGGTGTCCAGATTTATTAAGCATGATTTGGTTGCGTAATTAACGGCGATAACACTTGTGTAGTAAAACTGTAAAAGAAGTCGTCGGCTAGATGTCAAAGACTGGATTACTACGATTGGGAAAGAACAATTCATATGTCAACCTGTCCGAAACGGTGGATGAGGAGGCTGAAGAATTGTTCCGCAGCGAGTGCGAGTGAGACTCCCCCCTTTTCGGTTTCACTAACTGTCAAGTGGGGGACAAAACAAAAAATCAACAGACTCGCTGCATCTTTGCAGTCGTCATTAATTTTCTCGTGCGCATTTATGAAATCACTCACCCGGAAAATACGGCTCGATATGATTTTTTTTTTTTTCCCCCTTATCACGAGGACCAGTATTCTCCCAATTTTTTCCGTCAGAGCATCTTTTGCTAGCTTGGCTTCAAATTCGCTTGCCATGGTAAGTAGCAATCAAACTTCCTTGGCCAAGCGCATTTCACCATCAATGCTGTCACCACTGTTGTCATCGTCGATCTAGTGTTGTTTACCGTCGAGCAAGTTCCTAGCCCCACACGGCTGATCCTGGCTTCCAGCTCCTAGCTCGGGACCAGCCACCACATGGCATCCGTCAGTGGATCCACATAAACCTTGAGGAGCTATCTTGACAGTTTAACATCGGAGGATAATTACAGTAATACTGTTCTCGGAAAGGTGTAAACATGTACATAACAGAGGAATAGTAAATCGGAATTGTACACGCAAACAATCGCGTTACATGAACAATTGCTTACCCAGATAACTTTCACATCTTCAAAAATCTGTCTACACCAAGGGGCCTGTCTGTCTGCGTGTCATGTCGACTTGCTGACTTTGCAGAATTACTCTGCAATCGTCGGAGCCCCATGTTTACTACACTCTTAAAACAGCCATGCAATTAATGACTTGCAGCGTTCAATTCAATCTCTGAAAGGAGACTGACCGAATCATACATTCTACTCTATTCTCTTGACGTTACCTGCAGCTATGTCGTAGCATGCCTACGGTACGGTACCAGCTTTCGGATTTGTTGGATTGATAATTAATTAATTACTGCACCAGATTTGGCAGCAATGATTGATGATTGGATTGCATGACCCAATAGAATTTGGAGAGAGAGAGCTTGGCATATTGGCTGGCCTTCAAGGCGTTGGTCGAATTGAGTGACTAATCCAGCCATTAAATGTCGAATGTATAATGGTAGTGCTGGTTGCCCCTCTATTTCCGGCATAATTGTTCACGAGCAACCCTTTCCCTGCGAGACGACGCCCAGCTGCTTATTCGGACAGACAGTGTCGACTGCACCAAAAGTGAATATTCTTGAGCCAGTGGCTTTATCGCGGCCAGAAAAGTCTTCCTCATGTGCTACGAGCAGCTAGGCTGTTGATATCGAAAAAAAAAGCTCATCAGGCAGCATGGATGCAGCACCATTGATCAAGGTAAGAGAAGCAAGATATTCCGCTTCTTCTACAACCGCACGTGCGTGATTTCCCGAACTGCTTCCCCCCTAACAGACATCTTTTCAAGGCACACGACCACGCCAGGAATGCCGCCCTCGCCCACACCGACACGACGGTCGCCATCAACGAGCACGCACTCGCGGCGGGCGAGTTTTCCAACGCCGCCAGGTCGACCACCAGCGCCGAGGCCCTCCGCACGTTGACGTTGCTCGAGCAGCATCACCAGAGGCTTTCGGATCTGCTCAAACTACCGCTCGAGCGGCCCCCACGCAGATCTCAAGTCGACGACGACCGAGCCGGGGCGGACGCGAGCCACAATGACGACGTGAACGAAAAGCCATCGTCCAGACCGGCCTCAGCGGGTGCCGACGACAAACCCGCCACCGACGACATGTCGCCGAGGAGAAAGTCGGCGGTGGCATCCGGCACCGCCTCGTCGCAGCAGCGGCGGTATCCGCCGTCGCGGGAGCTGTCGTCGTCGATCGCGAGCAATCTGGCATCGGCGCGCGGCATCCGATCCTCGCATCGTGGACACCCGCTCGCACCGAGTGTCTCGAACGACCAGGCGCCCGGGAGCCTGGATGGTCATCCCAACAGGGACGTTGGTCGATCCAAGATGCAGAACATGCTTGGGCAGAAGCCAAAGCCCAGCTGGGTGCCACCTACGGAAGCTCCGCAGAAGTCGGAGAAGGGCCAGGCCCGACAGCAGGCCGAAAGACCTGTGGAGGAGTCGAGCGAGGATGGGTATTCCCGGTTCTATAGCACGTTTGGGAGCTTGATCAAGGGCCTCTCCGCGCCGTTGGCCTTTGCGGGACTGCCTCTGATTGCGGAAGAGTCCGCACCTGAGCCGCCTACCTCTCCAGACCCGGCAGTTGCCAAGAAAAGCCGACCCTCCAGGGCACAGCATGTCACAGCCGAGCCAGACCTGGCTAGGATTTATTCCAAGGCAACGCTGCAGGCGCTCGGGCACAAGGGGCATGCTCCGAACGACTCGTTCTACTTCGTCCCGGCGACCGGGGGCACCGTGTCGTACGCGAACATCCTCAGTTTTGATCAGAAGGAGAGGCGTCGCAACTTGGCGTCCATCCATGACAGCCACGACCACCCCGAAATGAGCCCAGAGGACGCGGCCGACGAGGACGACTTTGTCGACGCGCGGGAGTCGCAAGCCTCGCCTTCCATGTCTCCCGGGGTGAAGAGGCGCATCGGCAGCAGCCAGTCGACCAAGGATCTACACAACGTGGTGGAGGAGCTCTACCTCGAGAACAAGGGGCTCAAGGAGATGCTGGACAAGCTGTCCAAGAGGCTGCACACGTTCGAGGCCAATGCGCAAAACTATGCGCTGCAGTCCAGCATGCGGTTTGTGCGTCCCGGGTCGCCCTTGTCGTCCTCGGGCGGTGGTGGTGTCAGCGGGGGCGACGAAGCCCTGCGCCGCAGAAATCAGGAACTGGAACAGGAGCTCGCGGCCGCGGTGAAGCGCATGGAGGCCTTGGAGAAGGAGTACACGCATGTTAGGAAAGTCAATGCGCAGTACCGGGAGAGATGGGAGAAGCTCAAGGCGGGCGCCAAGGCCAGGAGGGAGGCTCAGGTGGCAAGTGGTGAAGGCGAATCTTCCCGTTCGCAGGCTGGTTGATGTATCATCTATGAAGAGCGTACAGAGACTGCCGAGTATTGGTTCCAAGATCCCACAGCATGATACCGTCCAAGGAAAGTCAGATTGACAGGTTGTGCGGGACCCTAAACTAGCTTTCTTCCATACTAGCAACCCTTTCATCCAATTTCCTCATCATCTCGGCCTCATCGTCCCCCGCTGCGTCTGTACCCTGTGAACCACCTCCATTTTGGCGTAGCTGTAACCCTCTCCTCTGCATTTCCGCCTCCACGAGCCGCCTGGTGAGCAAACCACCCTCCCCACCGAGCAGCGCAGGAACCAGCGCCTCGTCCCCAGACGCCAACCCCTCCTTCTTCTGCTGCCTGACCCAGCCCTCGAGGCTCCTCAGGCCGACGACCAAGAACCCGAGCTCCTCCCGCTCGACGTCAAACACCTCCCACCACTCACACTCTGGCATCTTGGCGCCGAGGTCGCGGGCGGCGTTGTAGATGGCGGCCACGGCCAGAGCGTTCGGCTGGTGGGTCAGGTACAGCAGCTGCGGGGAGAGCAGGGCGGCGTTGAGGTAGGCGACGGCGCGCTCCGACACCACCTCGCGCGGCTGGGCGAGGAAGTCGAGTGCCTGCAGGTACGTCACGGCCAGGGGGTGCGGGAGGGCGACGCGCGTGTCGAAGGACAGGGCGTACAGGATGCGGCCCTCGAGGGCGAGGATGCGGTTGTGTGCGGCGAAGTAGTCGGCTTGGCTCTGGTAGTATTTCGTCGGGTCGTTGGTGTCGTCAGCATTGGTGGTGTTTGGCGGTCGGGCGAGGGGCGAGGCTGGAGAGAGGAGGTAGGCGTAGACGTTTGTCACGTCGCGGGGGGAGCGCGGGAAGGGGCCGCACTTCGCGACGATGTAGATGCATGCGGCCGAGACATCCTGTTTTGGTTTTGGCAGTAAATCGTCAGTTGTTTATGAGGTCGGACAATGTTGGGGCTGCGAGAGCGCCAATGGGCCAGTTTAAGCTATAGGGAGGGTAGACAAACGCTGAACTCATGCTGCATCTCCGAATCCACAAGCCAATACCGAGCGAGTAGTACATTGGCTTGCGCTGTGGTGGACTGTGGGAGCTGCAACAGCAGCCCTGCGGCCTGTGTGAGGCATTGGGTTGTGTAGAAGATTGTATCTTGGAGATCGGTTGGAAGCGAGCTAAACCTAGCACGTTGATGCAGCTGCTCAGGTGTGGCGAGGGGGTTTGTCATGTGGGCCATTTTGAAGAGGAGATTGTTGCGATACGGCAAAGCATGAGTGTATAGCTATCCTGGGTGTTCCAGGCGTTGATGTAAGAGCTTGTTGTAGTTGGGTGGGGATATGGAATCCTGGGCATTGCGATGCTGATAAGATAAGCCAAATCGACATGGATAGCTCCTGCATCTAATGTTCATTTCAATGTAGGTGTAAAAGGGTTATTGGTTTCTTTTTGATAATTTTGCTATTTTTGGATATTTTTCGTTTTTTTTTTTCTTTTTTTCTTTTACCGCCTCCAAACCTGCGCTCAACCATGCAATTATGACAAACGCTGCGCATCAGCGGTTGTTGCCGACTCTCCCAGAAGTTATTCAACTTCAAAGGACCAAGACCCCTCACTTACCAACAGACGATCAATCTCGAGAAGGAATTCATGACTCACTAGTAAAATTAAGCTGTCCCCATTTACTGGGACTATTTGCGGAGTTTTGCGGGGAAACGGAGATACGCATGCACAAAGCAGGTAATTACTGTGGTATTATTGTCGCAATCTTTCCAGCAGCTCGGATTCACTTGGGATCTGTCCGCATGGACAAGGGGATAGGCTTGGTATTCGACGATCGATCAGGTTCTAATTAATATAGATTTCAGTGTGATCCTCAAGTCTTGAAAGTGAGTTTGCTCCCTCCTTCGGTCCCTTCGTGGCATCCTCAAGACCACGAAGTAGCCAGAACATCTCTTCTACCCCTCCCCCCGGTTGAGCCGTTCAAATCGAACAGCCATTGACAGCAATGCGAGTCTCTAGCCTTGCGCTACTCGGCGTGGCGGCACCAGCGATGGCGGCACAAACAGGAGGGTGCTCGGCGCCTTCCCAACTGGACGCTATCATTGCGCGCGGCCACCTCAAGGTTGGGATGACGGGCGCATACAAGCCGTTTTCTTACCTGGACACCGACTCAACCACCAATTCTTCATCCTCAGGCTACATTGGCGCTGATGTCGACATGGCCAAGTCGCTATCTCAGGCCATGGGTTTGACCAAGGACCCCGAGTTTGTGCACGCCACTTTCGCCAACATGACGACGGAAATCAACGAGGGCAAGTACGACATTGGCATGACGGGAGTCTCGATAACGCTGGCCCGGGCCCGCTCGTGCTTTTACTCGAACCCGCTGATCCGGGTCGGCAAGGTGGCCACGGTGCGGTGTGAGGATGCGTTCAAGTACCAGTCTCTGGCGGCCATAGACGTCGAGGGCGTGCGTGTTGCGACGCCTTCTGGTGGCAGCAACGAGGTGTTTGATCGGGCAAACCTCAAAAAGGCCGAGATCCTCGTCTACACCGAGACCGACAATAACATCATCTTCCAGGCTGTCGTGGACAAGAAGGCCGACGTTATGATCACGGACAGGGTAGAGGCGGAACTCCAAGCCAAGATGCACCCGGGTGTCCTTTGCGCCGTCAACCCGGAAGAGCCGTTCAGCTTCGAGGAGATCGGGTACATCATGAAGCGGGATGTGGTATTGCAGCAGTTTGTCAACCAGTGGCTCCATGTCCAACAGGGCAGCGGCGCCTGGAGCCGAACTCTGCAGAGCTGGATGGACTACCCATGGCCACACACTTGAACGAGGTGGGAGCCATCCATGGGCAGATAGCCTTGAGGAGGGGAACGAACTCTCACGGTTTGAAAAAATTAATAGGTGGCCGTAGCTTAATTGGTACTAGACCCAGGCTGGAACCGAGTCGCACCAGCGTTTATTAATGCACAGTTCAAAAGATGGTTGGGGAAGCAGGCTGGGTATCACGCATAAATACCTGGGCCAGTGGCCGCCATCCTCCCAAGCATCCATGGTCAAGACTGGTTTTATCGACTTTTTCTTTTCTTTTCAAGCAGCACAAGTACAAAGTATGAATGCTTCTCGCAGCATTAGATGTCAAACGCATGCTGTTTACCGAGCTCGGGAACGACCATCACTGCGCTCGCATGCTATTCTAGAAATGTCCTCTTGACGACCACCGCGAAGCAAGCCTAGACATGAGCATAATATTCGGTAACTAGCACTGGACCCTACTGGCAGTGGCCTGATGTTTGGCAATGCTCTCTGAAATGTCAGCCCATTCATTAATGGGATGCACTCGCATTAGTCGCGCCAGTTGGTCATCTCTAGCTCAAAGATTCCCGAATAGGGGTTCCGTCTGATGAAGGGCTTTCAAAAACTAACATGAGTCCCAAATCCTGACAGACGCAACCGCGTATGTTTACATAAGCTCTAGCGTTAGCTTGGCCTTTTTTATCCTTTTCCTCACTAGCTGGTTTGCTGCTCGGTAACATGGTCATGTCCTTTGGCTGACTCGGAAAGCAACAGACAGAGCTTGAGTATGCATATGAAGATTGCCGACGTTGACAGCAAACCATTTCAAAAGCATCTCCTGTCAACAAACACCATCCAATGTTTTGCATCCCATGCAACTTCTGGAAGTGTGTCAGACAATCTACCACCTCGAAGCCTCAAGGACTGCTTCCTTGACTCGTGGCTTACTACAAGGAGGCATCATGGCCATGATTTTCCCGCGCTTGTTAGTTTTCATACTTCCCGACGTGAGAAAAGTCCTTGTGCCGATGGCTGGCAGCGCTTACCTCACTTCGAAACCCTGTCTATGTCTAGCTCATCTGCACTAGACAAGCAGCGCTGGGTTTTTTTTCGCAATATTTTGTTTTGCAATCCTTCGGAGCGAAGTGCACCGCGACTCTAATATCTTTTTCGTCTCAATATCATCCCAAAATTTGTCGTTTCAACCGCTACGGCTTTGGAAAGTACTGGTCACTGTCTATCTTTAAACTTTGAGGATGAAGTTCAATCAAGGTTCATACCCCCGTTTGACATGAGCAAGTAAAGCTTGCTGTTCGGGAACCTGCTTCTCGAATCCCGGGCTGTATTGCCGCTCTTATCCAAATCCATCTGCTGCCGCTAGGGTAGGCGGCGAACGCGTTATTGTGAGAACTGGTAGGAAAATCTATCAGCCTTCAACCGAGCTTCACGCCACAAACAAAAAGAAAACAAAAAACGGCCCACGCCAGGAATCCCCGGGCTGTGGCGCTCAAGACTATAACCATGTTGACCGTCAGGATTACCCGGGGACAAGGAGACATGGGGACTCTCAGGGAATGTTGCAACTCAAGCCTTGTGGGAGGGTGATGGGCTAGGTATTCGAAATAAGTTACGCCTCCCTCCCCTCTTTTTTTTCGCATCTTCCAAGGCCTGAGGTGCGAGTCCCAACGGTGCGGTTCAATTATTCTCCCATCTTTTCGCTCTTGACAGTTCCGTTCCACGGAGCTTTTGTGTTCATGGACATCAGATTTGGTCATCCTGAAAGCCACATGGGGCCTGCTTTTGATCTTTCCAAGAGGTAGTACTAGGTCCGAACTTGCGGCAAGGAGAAAAAAGGCGTTCCAAGATATTAATCAGCAGAAAAAAAAAACACGAGAAGAAAAAAAGGAGAGAAAAAAAATCTCGACTACTTGCGGAAAACGGCAGAAGCCATATTCCTGGACTAAACCCAAGCAAACTGTTTGCGGTGATTTGCCGTCTGGGAAATGATGCAGAACCTACCAGAGCCAGCCGTGCAAGGCTCGGTGAACCGTACCCCAGGGGGCAACAATGCCTTTTATAATATTGGTATGTTGACAGTGGACTCCATCCCCGTACCTGCGGCTGCGTGTACAGGGTGGTAAATAAAACTAGATTTGGATGTTGATGCGATGTGATGGGTTGTTTTGATAACTGTTCTGCCCACAACCCGGCGTCCCTGTTTGTTTCTCTTGTTTCTTTCAATGAAGTCCATATGCTATCATGATCTGCTTTTTTTTTCCAAAGTTCTGAACTCACCGTTCCACCTCATTTATTGATATGATGTTGTGCAAAGCGCTGACCTTAACATCAAACCAGCAAACGACTACACGCATATCGCCGACCTCAATCTGCGCCGGCGGCTCGCCCTGGCCGATATAGACAGGGTGCCGCTGGGCCTGCAGCACGCGCGGGCAGTGGCTGTGGCAGGTGTGGGCTTCTTCCTCGACTCGTACGACATCTTCGCCATCGACCTGATCATGAGCCTGCTGGGGGTCGTGTTTTGGCAAGAGGGCCAGGACCAGGCCGCCAACGGCTTCGGCGGCAGGCTCCCGTCGGCGGTGGACCAGATCCTCAAGGCCTCGACCAGCGCCGGAATCGTCATCGGCCAGCTGGTGTTTGGGTGTCTCGCCGACGCCTTTGGCCGCCGCAAGATGTACGGCATCGAGCTGTGCATCATCCTCGTCTCCACCCTGTGCTTTGCCCTGGCGAGCCCCAGCTCCTCGATCAGCGCGACGGGGATCCTGGTGTTTTGGAGGGCCATGATGGGCTTTGGGATCGGGGGCGACTATCCGCTGTCTTCGGTCATCACTTCCGAGTATGATTTGCCTGCGTGGTTTTGATAGCCCCATTTTGTGGTTTGAAATGCCTAGACTAAAAAAAAGGCTTGTTCTCTTCTAGATTTGCACCCACGCGCTGGCGAGGTGCCATGCTGGCCGCCGTGTTTTCGATGCAAGGTATCGGTCAGCTGGTCGCGGCGGTTACGACGTTGGTGGTGACGTTTATCTTCAAAGAATCCTTCATCGACGTCGGCAAGGTGTCGGACTGCGATTCGACCTGCAGACTGGCTGCAGATCGGTCGTGGCGCCTGATCGTAGGTATAGGCGCAGTGCCAGCCTGTTTCGCCATGTACTACCGCATCACCATCCCAGAGACTCCTCGCTACACCTTAGATGTCGCCCAAGATATCGAAAAGGCCGAGGCCGACGTCAAGGCCTACATGCAGAGTCAGCACGAGGGGACCGTCGATCCTCTGATCCAAGCTAGGGCCAAGAGGCTGGCTTCCATGTCGCTGGATGTCCCTTCCGCTTCATGGCCAGATGTGTACTCGTATTTCCGGCAATGGAGACACTTGAAGATCCTTGTTGGGACCACCGTGCCGTGGTTCTTTCTGTAAGTCTGGTTTGCCGCAAACAAAAATAGCTGACGTGATTCTGCTCTTTACACCGGGACTCTGACAAGGTTATGACATGATACCCAGTGACCTGGCATTCTACGGCCTCGGATTGAACACCACTCTGGTGCTGAAATCGATAGGCTACTCACGAAACAAGAACTTCTACCACAGCTTATACGACAACGCAGTGGGCACCATCATCCTCACCTGTGCCGGCTCCCTGCCGGGCTATTGGATGTCCGTCCTGACCATCGACACCTTTGGTCGGCGCCCGATCCAAATGCTGGGCTTCCTCGTGCTGACCATCCTCTTCTGCGTTCTGGGCTTCGCCTACCACCACCTCTCCGGCGGCTCCATGCTGGCGCTATACATAGTGGCCCAGTTCTTCTTCAACTTTGGCCCCAACACCACCACCTTCATCACGCCGGCCGAGGTGTTCCCGACCCGCTACCGGGCCACGGGCCACGGCGTGTCGGCGGCCATGGGCAAGATCGGCGCCATACTGGCCCAGGGCATCAGCATCCCCCTGCTGGAGCACGAGGAGCCCCCGGCCGCCTCCGCCTCGTGCGAGGGAGTCGCGTGCTCGCACTCCCTCCCCAAGTTGATGCTAATCTTCGCCATGTTCATGCTCATCGGCACGCTGACCTCGACGCTCGTCCCCGAGACCAAGGGCGCGACCCTGGAGGAGCTGGCGGGGGAGCTAGGCGATTCTGGGAGTAAAGGCGGCGGTCCCAGGTCCGGAGTGAAAAAGTCGTCATCCAGAGGCGGTAGTGGTGGAGGTGGTGGAGGTGGTAGCAGTGGCGTCGGCAAGGGGTCCGCGGGGCTGGGCTCGAGGGCGAGTAGCTGGTTCCAAAACAGCTTCCCCGGCGGCAAGCCAGCAGGGTTCCAGCGGGCGCTAGGAAGGGCCAGCCCTCGCGTCGGGATCATTCGCGGCCCCGAGATCGACGGCCAGGAGACTCTACCGCGGCAGCAGACGACGCAGAGCAGCGGCGCCAGGCGGCCCAAGGGGCCACTGAGGGACTGGCCGTTTCCCGACGTCGCCGCGAGGTCGGTGCAGGAGTTTGCTGCGGGGAGACACCGCGAGAAGCGGTCCCGCGGCAAGGGCAAGATGAAGAAAGCTGCGGCGGAGAGCGGCGGCGGTGAGATGGGGAGTGACAGCCACACGGCGACGACCGGGTACGAGACGGATCCTAACGGCAGGTTCGCGTTTGTTGGTGAGGATGCAGCGGCCATGCAGGTGCTGGCGTCGACGCAGTCCTTGACTCCCGGCTGGGGAGCGGGCTGGGGTAGGATGGACAGGGGAGGTCGGTCTGCCTCCAAGGATAATATGTTATTACAGGATGTGGGTAGCTTGCTAAGATGATATATATTTGGTAAAATTAATATATGTATCATCTCAAGTCAACGATATCCTTATGATGTCATTGATGCCTTGATTGTTTGCAAACTTTCTTTGCAATTCTCATGGCTAAGAGGACAGTTTCCTCACTCTGCCCTCACCTCAGATTCACATGATGGTACAAACACCTTTGAGGCTTTTACCAAGGCTACATACAGTACACACACACACACACACAACTGAATCCGTCGATTCTTCTGACAAAAGCAAAACCATCACGGCCAAAAAACAATATCATTGCGACAGAAAAAAGAAACACAAAAAGCTCACCAGGCAGCCCGTAGGGTCCCTGGCTACAAAAACCCCCGTGGGGGTTTTACTCCGTGGCAAGGCTCGGGGTCGAACCCCGAGCCTTGGGTTGGAAGGGCGTTAGGGACGAATCCCCAACGAGCTTCCAACTGCACCACGGGGGCAGGGGACGGACCCCAACACCCCCGTGGTGCGTTGGAAGAAGCGGGTAGCACGGGGCTTATAAAGGGGTGAGAGGTTTTTGAGTGTCAGTGGAATGTCTGTTGGGTGAAGATGAGTTGGGAGCGCGTCTTTGATGATACTGCCTATTTAGGTACTGCCAGCTGGCACTAGTGAGACCTGCGACTCTCCTGGTCTTTGCTAATCAAATTTGATGTCATATCAGCATCATAGTTAGCCACATCTATACGGGAAAGCTTTAAGAGGTTTTGCTGGGCGACGTACAGGGAATATATACCTATCCATATCATTTAGGTTGGTATTAGGGAATCATCCCCTTGATAAAAAGATAGTATTATCAAACTTGATGATGATTGGATATTAAATTTAGCATCGTATAACCTTATTACTATTTTTTCCATCATTATCAGGCAATACTGGGAAAACTGCAGCAGTTACCGCGACTGTAATAAGGTCTCGATGTATGCTTACATAAACAGCCATGTATACAGATATGCACATACAGACATGCTCAAGTAAGAAAGCATAGTCTGTGGGAGATATATTATCAGGCATTCTCCACTCGGCCCGAGTCCGGTCCTGTAGCCTGGATCTTGGTCTCTTGGTGTCGACTATCTCAGCAATCCGAACAACCCACCCTATTGGTCAATGGCTTGAGGCCCCGTGCATTTTTAGCTCTTTTCCGGGTTTACACTTTGCCAGGTTTTATGCGTACAATGCTTGCTTTATCTTGGAATAGTCTTCTCGGCCCAGCCACGGACGTTGCAAACATGTTAATTAACAGAGATGCGTGTCAATCTAGTCAACCCCCCATACTATGTAGGTCTTGTGGCCTCCGGCTCACTTTGACTCGAGTCAACATTCAGGATTGAGTCGTGACAGCTCACGCGGCAGTTAATCGTCTTTTGCACGCGTCAGACTATGTGAATGATAACTACTAGACTTACTTCTAGACTTACTACTCAAAGAAGAAATGAAAGAAAGCCTACTAATAAGGTATTTCTACTTGCTGATCAATTGCTATGGCCGCACTTTTTAGTCATGGAGTCCCAGTAAACTTTGCGTACCCACCAATACGTACGTACGTACTATCGTAGGCAGGGATTGCGTAGGGAAGGGATAAAAGCTGCTCAAGGCATGCCGGGCTGTCCTGATCCGTTAACAAGGAGCAGCCGTGAACTGAATCGATGTTGCAATAAAATCCCGAATAGACCTCCACCTGTAATTCTGCTTACTATGGTAAACCCCGCTCGCGCGGGCTGTAAGTCCCGAGCGCACGTGTGCAAGTAAACATTGACTTTCGTTTCTGAGATCTCTCGTTTTGCCAAGATTCAAAGCACAATAATCGGCAGAGGTTCGACGCCGATCTTCAACACAAAAACGCCAAACTGTGGGTCGGCCAGGAAGTCCCAAAACGGCAGGTCGATTGGAGGCATGAGTGTTCACAACGCGTCCAAAGAGGTCCGATGACGACGAACAAGTGCTCTGCCCAGAGACTACCAAGAAATGGTTTCCCGCTCCGGCGCATAATAGATATCACACGCTGCCGAACACGCGATACGGGGTCGGCTGCTTCGGTTGCTCGAATGAACCCCGTACGCCGTACGCCTCGGCTGTCGTTCTATCCGGTCGTATATGATTGGGCCGCCTGCAGTCC